>NC_056750.1:807527562-807722562 GCF_019279795.1 Protopterus annectens | reverse complement strand
GAGTGCTAATTAAAATCCATCCCCAATTTTGTTCCACTATAAATTTTGGTTTTGTCATGGTTTCCTGCACTATGAGATTGAGAAGTATGCGTAATGTTTCCTATCCCTCTCCCTCATAGTTGAAATGCTGCAGGGATTTAATAATGCCTATAATCCTCATTAGATGTAAAGGAAAATAGATGTATTACTTCCTCAGTTAGCAGAGTGAGGTGATGCTGAGGTTTCTCGATCACTTTACTTTTATTTAACCATCCCTGGTGTATGGCGGT
This sequence comes from Protopterus annectens, assembly GCF_019279795.1. NCBI lineage: Eukaryota > Metazoa > Chordata > Ceratodontiformes > Protopteridae > Protopterus > Protopterus annectens. The sequence goes on along the minus strand of NC_056750.1, from coordinate 807,722,293 downwards.
GGAACAGAGGGCTAGTGTTCTCGATGGGAGAGTTGGAATCACTTTTAGTGCCTTTAGGGCATACTACTTAAAGTACTCCTATGTTGAGTGTTTCTCCCTGACCCATCTTCAGAGTGCTCCCTGGTAGCTAGTGGTTCCCCCAGTCCCATTATGTATAAGTGCCATTAAGGCATGAGATGTAAAAGGTGTCTGGTGGCCAGTGTTCCCCATCAAACCCACCATGTTTATGTGCTATAAATGCATGATGACAAAGATTATTTCTGGGGGCTTGTGTTTCCCCCAACTCACATCTTTAGAGATACCCATGGTGGCTAATTCCCTGTCCTCGATCCATGTCTTTAGAGTTATCCCTGGAGGCTAGTGTTTCCCCACCCCCACATCTTTAGAGTTATCCCTTGTGGCCAGTGGTACCCCTACCCAATGTTGCAGGATTTGCTTATTGGTCTAGGGTGTGTGTGTGTGTGTGTGTGTGTGTGTGTGTGTGTGTGTGTGTGTGTGTGTGTGTGTGTGTGTGTGTGGTTGTGGTTACACACACACACACACACACTGATGTCCATGTGCACTCACACACACACACACACACACCACCCCTCCCCACCCGAATGCAATCAATAATACACTCACCCACACACAAACACCACCCCTCCCCACCTGAATGCACTCAAAAATGCACTCACCCATACCTCTCAATCTCTTAGAGCAAGAAATCTGGACAATGCTATAAAAAAATGGGTGGGGGGGGGCAAAGGCCTAAAATTAGGGACAATTTTTAAATATTAATCCTGTTTATAAGGATTGAGACAGGGTAGGCAATGTTATTGGCTGCAATTTTAAAGTATTCACTTGCAGGTCATCAGCTGAAGTAGAACATGGTTTGAGTTTAAGAGTAGTTTTTTATAGGATGTGGGCACAGGTCTGAAGGTGAAAGTGGATGTGGTGGCACATGGCTGCTTGGCAGGGTTAGGAATAAATGTTGGGGAAACCTTGGTTATAGATGCTTTGCTATCTATAAAATAAAGTTAAACTGTATTGCGGTTTTGAGTGATGAGTTACTGGGAGAGGAGTTAGGGTTGAATTTATGACCAGGATGCAAGATTTCTTTAATGATTGTCCAGAATTATTTAAGGTTATGTAAATAATATATAAGGTTATTATATAAATAAAAATAAATAAATAAATAAAATAGTTTTTTTTGTCTTCAGAGGTGGTGTATTTGCTGGGTCTGGTACTAGGATCCTGTCTAATAGGGAAGTTGATGTCTTGCTATAATGTGTGGGGCTATTAATTAGTTGTGTGAAACTAAATAAGTTTGTGCTAGATATAGGGGAGTAAGAGTGTATGTCTAACCAAATGACATTCATATCACTTTGTAGTATCTTGTGGAATTGTTATGGCTATCCAATGTAGGGTATCTACCAGTATTGCTGTATTGTCGCCAGGAGGGATGTAAAGAACAGTAATACATATTTGTTTATAACTGTTTAATTTCAGGGATGTTATAAGAAGCTCTGCTGAACTGAATTTTGGTACTGGTTTGTTGTAAGGTGAAATGTGGTAGTTGTTGGGAAATATTAAAGCAATACCACCTGATTTCCTCTTTATATGGTCATTACAGATGATATTAGCAGGGATGTGTAATTTTGGAGTTATTTATGCTGTATTTAAGCCAAGTCTCAGTTACAGATAGAATATCAGGCTTATGTTGGGTAATCCAGGCTTGTATTTCGGGTCTATATTATTAGCTCAAAAGCTAATTATGTCAAATGCAAGTCCATCGACACATATATACCAAACGGCATCTATAACGAAACACGTCTTCATCGAAAGTTAAATTATCGAAAAGTTATTGTTGGCCAACACCGTGTCCCTGGTGTGAAGTACCAAAACTAAAAACAGCTCATTACTGAACTTGTAAGAACTTCCTAATCTGCTGTTCCACAATTATTGCATTACCAATTTATACACAAAACAAACAACCTTAATAAAAAATTATTAAAAAAAAAAAAAAAACCTGAAGCATTTATGCAGGGGTCAAGCCCCCCTGCACCCCCCACACCCTCAACTACTTAAATATACCAACTCCGAGATCGCACAACATTGAAGTAAATGGAAATCTCCCCTTACGGAGATTTCCATTTAAATGTTCGATGTTGTGCGCTTTCGGCAATAGCTCAGGCCAACTAAAACTGTTCGATGCGTTGTTTTTCGATAGAAGTGATGCTCGACATTTATGTCGTTCGACATTTATGTGTCAATAGACTTGCATTCGACATTATTAGCTTTCAAGCTAATAATGTAGACCCACATATTTCAGCAATCATATTTCTTATGCTTTTAACATTTACGGCAGCAAAAGTTAGATTCATGGGGTTGGAGGTTGACCGTTGTAGGGTTAGACCAGTATGTGGAAGAGAATAGTCTTGATGTCCATTGTGACAGCTGGAGCCAGGATTGGGGTGAATGTCTCTCCCTAGAAAGATTTTACTATATTGGGGAATTACTGATGCTTGTTTTTTGAGAGAATTTTTCCACCTAAATTTGTTTTGGTTTGAGTTGAAATAGAGTTACTCAGTCTATATTTGGAGCAAGCCCTCATGTCAACTTATAACACAGAGTAATCACTTTATAGCCAATACAAAGCAATTAGCAGTGAGGTGCAAATTAGAATAGGTTGTCTTTCACTTCCTGAATGCAGAAACCTGTTAGCCAGAAAAACTAGATAACTGGCATATACAGTGTAATATATTGGTCTAGAGAAAGGACAGTGGCCAGTTTTGAGCACGAAAACAACTCTGTTGGCAGATGTTAAAATCTAATTTCTAGCACAGGCAGACTAGTATTGGACTAGGTGAAGTTAATACACAGCAAGATTTTTCAAGTTAAATTTGCTTACATTGTACAAAGACAAAATTCTCAGTGAAAATGTTTGGGAGTTGGTCCTCGTGGCAAAGCTTCAGCAGTATCTGGGTTGAATATAGTGACCAGAGGCTCTGAAAGGAAATTAAAGAAAAGACAAAAACTCTACTAAACTGTCATATTATATTGAGGCAATAAAGTTAATACTTAGAAAAAGAGATTGACAAAGAACTTCAGTGAGTCACAGCAAGAGAATATGAGAGTGTAAGAGTAAAGAGATGATAAAAAGGTTTATGAATGCAAGCTGAAAGTAGGTTAGCAGGAGGTATACTGTTAGAGACCCTCAGAAATACAGTGTAGTTTTAGAGCTGTTAACATAAGGTAACACCAAACTGATAAGCACAATATAAAACCACCACTTAGTAACATTTCTGGGATTAACCAGTGTATCAAAAGAGTGTATGTACATTTATATATATATATATATATATATATATATATAGGTCTATATTATATGTTCGAAGTTTGAAAACGTAGAATGTTAAATAACCAAATTTAAATGTTCGAAGTTTCAAACATCGAACATGTAATAAAAAAAAAAAAAAAACGGAACTTACCTGACTAGTGTAGGCGGGGGAGGTCAAGCCCCCGTGCATCCCCCACACCTCCCACTCTTTAAATATACCAACTCTGAGACCACACTATAGTGCAGTAAAGTGAAGATTTCCCTTACTGCACTGTAGTGCGGTCTCAGAGTTGGTATATTTAAACAGCAGGGGGTGTGGGGGGTGCATGGTGGCTTCTCCCCCTGCCTACATTCGTAATTTTTTTTTTTTTATTATAACATTTAAATTTGATTATTTAACGTTCAAAGTTTTAAAACTTCTAACATATAATATAGACCCTATACATATAATATATATATATATATATATATATATATATATATATATATATATATATATACACACACACACACATATATATGGATCCCCTTCAGAAGATTGAAAGCTCAAAAGACTGAAAATCAAAATATGGAAAATGTAATTTGCCCTTTCTCCAGTGTTGTACGATCCTGGAATTGGTATACATGATTAGCAGCGGATGCAGGGGGGCTTGGCTCCTGCATTAAAAGTATTTTTGATATTTTGAGTTTTAGATATCTTGATTTTCAGTCTTTTGAACTTTAGATCTTCTGACATAGACCTATATCTATATATATATATATATATATATATATATATATATATATATATATATATATGTGTGTGTGTGTGTGTGTGTGTGTGTATATATATATATATATATATATATATATATATATATACATACATGTGTGTGTGTATTTATGTACATGTGCATACACACACACACACACACATATATATATATATATATATATATATATATATATATATATATATATATATATATATAAAATTCATGCTAATACAGTAACCTTTATTCTAGCAACTTTCCAAGTTTATAAGAGCAATATTTAAAATATGTCCCTAATTTTAGGCCTTTGTCCCCCATTGTTTTTGGCTGTTTCCAGATTTCTTGTGCTGAGAGGTTGACAGGTATGAAGATAATAATACTTTAATTATAAATATAAAATGTTACGTGGTGTTTAGTGTTAATTTTTGAAATTAAATCCTATGTGGCTTCCTGTCAAAATATTTTTTAGAAGATGTCCTTCAGTTTACACTTTTATTTACTTTAATTGTGATTTTACGTTCTTCTGTTTCAACTCCTATTTACTTTAACCCATCTACTGCAGATCATGTTCCGCTTCTGTGATCCCATTACTCCATCGTTTATGAATTTGGAGGTGGTGTTTTTCCTGCATTGTTGTGCACTGGCCCTACTTAGTGCAAACTATAGTTCTGATTTTTTCTACCTTGATTCTTATAATGTAGACTACTTTGCTGTTTTGTGTAAAATGGTTAGATGCATTAACATAATAAAAAATAAGCAATAGCAGTATAGTACAATAAAAGCAAAAATTAACAAGCAGTTAAAGTGCATATGCAAAAAGAAAAAAGTAGTAAGAGGGGTAGCTAATGCTGTTTGTTAAGTAAGTAAAATGTCAACATACTGTACTGGCAGAAAAGGGAATAGGTAACCTCGGAAAGGAAGACTTAAGTTCATAGTCACTCTCTTTGAGACAACAGTGCCACTTTGTGGCCAGTTTTATGTGCGTAACACTGTATGCACTAACTAGGAAAACTGTAGCTTGGCTAGGTTTTTCTTGTAGTTTTTACTAATTAGTTTGTCTGTGTGACCTTTTTACTTTTTGGTTTGGATGTTAGTTGGTATATTTTGCAGACACCTTAATGTTTATGGACATCAGCTGGGTGTAAAGACCCTGTGTTTCTAAAGTATAGCCAAACAGTCCACTTATGCTGTGCTGACAAGGTCATAACAAGTCTGAAACACAAAAGTCCATAGCTACTGGGGTTTGGCTTTATTGGCCTGAATGCATCCACAAAAACTTAAAAAGAAAAAGTAAAAAGTCATGTACATTCAGAAGCCATACCTGAAACATTTTATGTCCTTAAGAAGTTATTTGCATATATCCCATGGGCTTCTATTACAGGAGGTTTAAGATATCATACAGTGAAAACTGTAGCTTGGCTAGGTGATTCTTGTAGTTTTTACTAATTAGTTTGTGTGACCATTTTACATTTTGGTTTGGATGCATAACACTGTAGCTAAATGCATGGAAAGTTCCACCTTGTATCTTCTGCTGTATAACTGGCTTCTAGTAATCTACACTATTTATGTGAATTAAGGAAAAAAAAAAACATTTTTTCCAGTGTCTTTGATGTTTAAGTTTGTTGAAACTTGATGGTTCTGTAATATAAATTCAGACAGAGTCAAAAGCTGCTGCTCAAGGAGGGTAGAGAACTCGTAGGACTATGGTCCTGTGTTATCGTAACAGAACAGTAATGGCAGCCATATTCATTTGCTGCAGGATATAAATGGAATTATTTTATCTGCTTAACAGTGCAATTAAAATTTACTTAGCTTTTGTTTTCTGTGTAAAGTCTTTCATTTTACTTTTTATATATTCATTGGATTAATAGATATAAAAAGCTAGAGAGAGATGCATCAAACTTTAAGAACATATTGCTGGGAGGATCATTAGGGGGATAATTAGCTGGCTTCTCAGTTCTTGAATGTGACATGCCAAGCGTATACAGAGGCTGGTCTTGACAGCTAGGCCATGGTTGGAGGAGGGCTGTTGACATAACTATAAGTTGCTTTGTTCAAAAAAATCAGGGGAAAAATGATAGGGGGAAAAGCCTAAAATCAGGGACAATTATTACATTGGGTAGCTAGCTACCATTCTTCTAATCCACATGCTGCAATAGTGGTCAAGAAATCTTTTGGCCTGACACACTTGATCACAAAGGGTATTTCCTCTAGATCCAAAGAATTCCTTACCCCTGTATATTCTGCACTGATCAGGCCCATCATTGAATACAATGCCCCATGGGATAAATCTTATTAAACATGTCAAGCAGTTGGAGAAACCCCAAAGATTTCCAACAAAAAATATCATGGGCCTAACAGACCTGAGCTACCACAAGAGGCTGAAGGTCTTATCTGTGTACAAAGTGTCCTATAGACATAGGGGAGTAGTCTGTGCCTTGCCTTCTGGACCATTAGGATCCAGCAGTCCAGGACCTCTTATTTCTCCATAAATCATACAGACAGGTGACCACTAGAACCAGAGATCTGATCCTACTTCAGAAAATAAACAAATCACAGTGGAGAGACAGATTTGCCACACATTGATTACCCCTTCAGTAGACAAACTTCCATTCCAAATAAAGCAATGTGAAACACTATTTTCCTTTATGAAGGAATTAGACCATTAGATGGGTATTCATAAATTGTCCCCTGGTATGGCGATGGGCTGTTGCCCCTTAAACAAGGAGGCAATGTCTAAGAGTGGGTACTAGCAAGGCATGTAGGGCCACGTGGCCCAGTCGCCTTGTACATTCTGTGATTTCATGATTCCACACCTTTAGTAAGGGTCATTTTGTGGGTACACTTAATTCTCCTTGCTCTTCATCTTGGTTCGGGATTTGTGCAAATGTGGGGTATGGTGAACTGTGTCGATGAGAATAATTCAGTGGCAAACTCTTACTTTGTCAGCTCCCTAGCTACAGACATCTTTTCTATGCATATATTAAAGTTCACAGAGCAATGCATGCCTAAATAATGCATTGATTGACTCATAGCAGTTACTCATCTCCAACAAAACCAAACATCAGTACATAAAAAGCCAGCAATGGGCAGATGACTTTCATGAGAAAACAAAAAGTAAGTTCCCATGTTTATAAATATACTATCTCTGTGACAGTTTCATCTTGGAGCAAGCGTGTAATTTGTTACTCTATAGTTCCTCGCTGTCACTCAGAAGAAGGCCTACTATTCAAAGGAAACATTCCAGTAAAGTTGCTCAAGGAATTCATTTGCACTTATTTTGCACCAAGTAAAGAACAACATTCATGCATCAATGAACATATTTTTGGAAAAATCCTTTTGTTGACAGAACGAACAGTTGCAAAAGAACTCAGACCTTATTATCGCACAAGTCTTAGTAGTCCCATTTACTTTCAGACTGCACAATAGTATGAAAGGGTCTTATGGTTATATGGTCATTTGGTCACTTGGTCAGATGGCACTGTAGCTGTACTGGCTTTCCTACTGCAGCTGGTCCTGAGACATACAGTTGTAATTATTCGTGGCTTATTGAAATCTGGCAATGTGTATTGCAGATTGCTGCTCTCTGGTCTGTTGGATTGATGCACACACAAAGAATGAGGAAAGAAAAATAAAGTAACAAGTAAGGTGCAGTGGAAAATAGCTTAGTACTTCCTTATTATAGCGACCCCGGCGATAGCGTCTGTGGTTGCCACAGTAAGGAAGTACTGAATTAACATTTCACTGTGCTTTGGTGGGTTATTTTAAAGTCTCAGTTTACACAATGGTTGTGTATGTATTTGATTATATCATCAAATAAGGGACGGAGAGCAAAACACGTTATTAAGCAGTCTGTAGCTGCAGTAGAAACAGGGCGAACAGCCAACTTAAGATTAACTGAAAACGAGAGCCTTATGTTTTCTTAAAGGGTTCTTTTCTGTTACAGATAGTGTTTGCATTTAGATATTTCACGGAAGCTAGAAACACCATCATACCACATTACTAACATTAATGATGAGGTTTAGACTCCTTTTCTCTAGTGCAATTATACAGATTATCCCTTGTCCAAAAATTGGTCATAAATTGTTTGTGATTACGATGTCTTTCTTGTATTTGTTTCTGTTTATAACACTTTACAAAAATAAAATAAGATCACAAGTAAATTGGGTACTTCCTTATTGTGGCAACCACAGACCCTATCACCGGGGCTGCTATAATAAGAAAGTACCAATAACTCTTCTTTGGGATTTTCTTTGATGTGCAATAAGTAGAAATTTATTTTCTTTAGAATGGAAAAATTAAGCCAGTAAATTTGCTTATGTATTCAAATAATTAATAGGGCAGCAAATGATTTAAAAAGAGATTATTATGGTGCATGTTTGGTTTCTTGAATTTATATTACTTTGCCTTTACATGCTGAATAATAATAATATTCATAAGGTATAAATCACTTAAGGAATGAATAATTAATATTTTACAGCTCTACAAATGTTGCCATTTCTAATGGATATTTTCTAATAGCACAAACTGCAGAAAAAAATGTATTAAATCAAAATTTGATTTTCTCACATAGGAAAATCTCTGCAATTTACTCCATGTTTGGTACACTTACATGTTTTAATTTCATCTTGGAAACTTCTGGTGGGCAGCTTTTCTGAGGCTAGCAGGATATATGAACTCATTCAACAAAAATTAAAAATGAAAAGATATGCCTCTTAATATAAACAAACTTATAATTGCCTTCAGTAAAACTAAACCTGCAGGCTAGAATTTGTGAGCTGAATGAATTCTCTTATAATAATCTTATCATCATAAAAGCCAGATGGTAGGCTTGTACAGAAATAAGTTAATGTTATCTGCTTTGATCCGATCGTGGTTTCCTGTGATTAGTGATTCAGTATGTTGTATGCTTCTAGTAGGTGTGGTGATGTTTTATTGCATTTAGTTTCTTGGTTTGACTGCAATATTTTCATCATAGAAGAAGATCACATACTCTGGACGCTGTTGTCATATTGGGTGGTGTTTTTCGCTGCTGGTTTTCTACTCTGTGTTGCTTTGACTTTGTGGCACAAATGACATGGGTGAGTGAAGTAATTGCTTTTGGAATGGCATTATGAGCTGAAGCTTAAGTTGGTACATAGCTGAATAAATGAGATAAAATAAGAAGTCATTAATCATTGTGGAATGATGACATATAATTCTTGCAAATGTATTTGTTGATGGAGGACTGGTGCAAAAGCATTTTACTTGCCTAACTGCTATTTACATAATGGACTCTCTCATTATATTTATGTTATTTAATGCAATGCATATTCCATTGAATCTAATCTTTTTTTTTTTGTTGCTTCATGTGAAGTTCTTAACATTCTTGCTTCTGTTAATTCTCTAATATTGATAATATACCTAAATTAGCTGGCTGATAGTTAATACTTCGATGTGAAGTTGTTCAATCTTGCCTTCATTCTTACTGATGGGTTTGGAGCCGATGATCGGCTCCGATTCGGCCAAATAGCAAAGCTCGAGGTCTCAAACAGCTCGAGGCCAAAGCCCTATCCCGCAATGCACCATTACATTCTCCAGATCTAGTTTGCCGCTGCAACTGATCGGGTGTTCTCTACAGCTCTTGGCCGTTTTGGAGAGATAAGTTTGCGATTTCTATTGAATTTTCTTCATAGTTTTCACAGTTGTTATATATTAGGTATTAGTACTGTAGTGCTTTGCTCTGGTTGTCCGTTTTGGACTTATATCCTGTTGGATAGTTTATTTTTCTCTCTGAGTGTTAGAATAGTTTTGGGCGTGGCCCTGTTATTCAAGCTGGCCGTTGGCCTTTTTTGCCAAGTATTGTAGCTCTATCCCAGCCTAGTTAGGCTTGCTGCAGTTTTCTGCATTTTTTCTTTATTAGCCGGTTAGGCTCTTGGCCATTTTTCTTGGCTGTTCTTCTTTCTTAGCCTGTTAGGATTTTTCTTATACAGTAGTAGATTTATTGCTGCCTTGTCATACCTTTAGCCGGTTAGGCTTATATTTCTTTTAGACATAGTTCTTGTTAATTTTGGCTACGATGTCAGAGAAAGCTAAATCTGGATTTAAAATGTGCCCCAAATGTAGTCAAAAAATGTCAATCACGGATGGTCATTCCACATGTGTGTACTGTTTGGGTGAGGTACACTTACAGGAGGTTTGCTCCATTTGTCATGGCTTCAGCTCCAGGGTGTTAGCTGAAAGGAAGCGTAAGCTAGTAGAACAGAGTTTAATTAAGTCAGCCTTGCAAACGGATTTGGATTCTGCTTCCAGTCAACCAAAACCCTCATCTCCAGTCTTGTCATCTAGTTCTGCTCCGAAGGGCTCTTCGGTTCCAAAGACATCCGGTCTCAGCTCCAGTGCCATCGGAACCGATCATTCAGGTTGCTGGTAGGAGCCGGTCCCCAGTTTTGGAACCGGTATCTCCTACCTTGAGGTCCCCGATTCTGGGGTCACTGGCTCCGTCTGTGATTTCCTCTCGGGCTTCCAGACTCTCCGATTCAGACGTGGACCGAGTGGTGAAGAGACTTCTACAGGATCCAGCGGTTAAACAAAAATTCTGTCGGTTTCGACTCTAATAGCTTCGGAACCGACTAAGTCCTCTCCTGTTGTTGTTGGTCCTCCTCCAACTCGAACCAAGACATCGGAGCCGGAGGAGGCCTGTCAGTCGTTGCTGGAGCCGTCGTTGCCAACATTCACTTCTGAACTCTCGGTACCGACCACCCTGATATCCTCTGCTCCGGCAGTGGAATCTGGGAGCCGACACTGTCCTGTTGGTTCCGGGGGAGTCGAACCGATACGTCCGTTCCGACTCTCCCTTTTGGGGCTTCGGCACGGATGAGTTTGGCTCCTACCTTGGGCTTGGAGCCAGCGGTTCTGGTGCGGGAGGACTTCTCGGTGTCTTTGGACCTGGGTGCTTCCTCGCATTGGAGCCATGGAGACTTTGACGCCAGGAGGAAGGCTTTGTCCCCTCTGACTTCCACAACCTCTGATATGGCCACCTCTTCCCAGAAGGTGCCTGCTTCTTCTCCGCTTACACAAGTTCACCGTAAGCACATGGACCCAGAGCCTCAGGATGCCCCTTTGGGGGAACCCTGCTCTTCCATGATCTCAAAAAGAAAAAAGAAATACCGAACCAAACAAGGCTAAAATCACTGAGGAGGTCCCTCAGAAGAGATTATGTAAGAGGAGACATCTGGATTCCCCTCAGGAATCCATCACGTCAGACACCAATTTGGAGGACTCGGAAGGGTCCCCCTCTGAAGATATTTCCTTTGGGGATATCCTTGAGATCCTTCAGCAGGGGAGGACTGGCAGCCCCAAAACCCTACCGAGGATTAATCGGTGCTCCTGAAGGCTTTCGGTTCCTGAACCACCACCTCTTGGGTGTCTCCGCCCTTCAATAAGTTGATGGATCTTTTATCTCGAAGGGCATGGGAGTCACCAGATGCTATGGAACCTGCTCCTAGAAGGCCAAGCAAGTACATTTCAGCACCCCATGATAAGGCCTTTTTGTCTAAACCCATACCTGTTAATGCCATGATGGTGGCGGCAGCCACTTAAAAAGAGATGTCGGAGACATCTACATCTGTCCATCCTCCTAATAGAGAGTCTAGGATAATGGACAGATTCTGGAAGCGCATGTTCAGTTCTACGACCTTTGCACTTCGGTCATTGAACTACCTGACCCACTTCACACGTCTACAGAGAGATCTCCTCAAGGAGCTTGGAGATATTCTCCAGAGTGCAGTAGCCGACTCTGTGGTGGACAAGGTGACGTCTCAGCTTGCTACCCTCAATTCCATCATAAACTCTTCCATGTGCCTCGTGTCTTACGCAGATGATGGAATGAGTAGGGCTGCGGGTACAGGAATTGCTTTGTGAAAACATTCCTGGATGCGCTTATGTTCTTTTGCAGAAACTTTTAAGTCGTCATTTGTGAATGCCCCTTTCGATGGTTCCTCCATATTTGGACCAAAAGTCAAAGAGACCCTCACCAGATGTAAGCAAGATGGTAAGACTGTATCTGCTGTTGGAGTCCATTTTTCTACCACTACTAGACCTTATCCCAAAGTTCAACAGGTTGGGAAAATGTGATTCCGTAAGACCCAAGGAGCTCACAAGGTGAAGCCTCTCCCGGGACAGAGGGGGAGGCAATGGTGGAGGATGACGCCCACGTGGCAGAGGGGGTCCGCAGAACCAGGGTGACAGGGATCAGTTCCTTGGGAAACCCTATCAGCACTCCTGAAAGGAGGCCCCAGCTCTGGAGGCAGTCGGAGGACGTTTGTCTTTGTACCTAGGCGCCTGGCTAAATATCTCAGAAGACCGATGGGTACAAAACGTTATATCCAGAGGATATTCCATCCCCTTTCACTCTCACCCCAGACCAACAAAAGGAATCCAAGACATTCCACCCAGTCTACGGGATGCAGCATCTGTAGAGGTCCAGAAACTATTGCAAAAAAGAGTCATCCAGCCAGTCCCAGCAGACCAGCAAGGATCCGGAACTTACTCAAGGTTCTTTTTGGTACCAAAGAAGACAAAGAACTGGAGACCTATTCTGGACCTCAGCAGACTCAACAAATATGTGGTGAAGATGAAGTTCCAGATGCACTTCCGGCTAGGAGCCAGTCATTTCCATTTTTGGGCCCTGCCCTTTGGTCTCACTACAGCCCACAGAGTGTTCACCAAATGCATGGCAGTGGTCATGGCTCACTTGAGACATTCAGGAATCCAGGTGTTTCCTTACTTGGACGGCTAGCTCTTTACCGCCTCCACCAGGCATCAGCTTATTTGGGCAAGGGACGCTACCATAGATCTATGTTCACAGCTGGGCATTATGATAAATTTAGAAAAGTCTCCATTTGCCATTGCAGCGTACAGTCTTTATAGGAGCAGACTTAGACATGGTTAGCATGTCCCTCAAGCTCCCTCCTGAAAGAGTGATTGTCCTTCAACAACAAATTGTGGATCTCCCTTCAAAACGAAAAGCACCAGCATCACAGATTCTCAAACTGCTCGGCAATATGGCAGCAGCGATTATTGGAATACCCCTTGCGAGATCTTACATGCACATTCTTCAGTGGCTGCTATTCACGCAATGGACATTTCAGGAATTACCCTTGAATCATCTAGTTTTGATTACCAACTCTTGCAAGAATGACCTTCACTTCACGGTGACTATGGGCCACCCATTTATTCTCCCCTCTCCAGTGGCAACGGTAACCACTGATGCCTCCCTGATCGGGTGGGGGGCATTATCAGGGACGGACAGCCCAAGGTACTTGGCAGGCTCACGAGGCTCATTTGCACATAAACGTCCTGGAGATGAGAGCAGTCCTTCTAGCAATGCAGGCCTTTCAAGAATGTCTTCCCCTGGGCACGATTGCAATCCAGTCAGACAACATGTCAGTAGTCTGGTACATAAACAAACAAGGAGGAACCAAATCCTACCCCCTGTGTCGAGAGGCTCTGAGATTATGGAATTGGGCAGAGTCCACCCAGCATTTTCTGATTGCAACACACATCCCGGGGAGATCCAACGTCATAGCGCATAGACTCAGCAGAGCTATTCTGGTGCCTCACGAGTGGTCTCCCAAGAACAAAATAGCGGAAATGATTTTCCGCAGATGGGGCCAGCCTTGCTACGACCTTTTTACCACCTCCACAAACACCAAGTGCAGCAACTACTTTGCCCTGATCCCTTAACAGGGACAATCCCCAAGGGATGCACTTGTCCACGATTAGCCTCCGGGACTCCTTTATGCTTTTTCCCCCTTTCCACTGATTCCCAAAGTATTGCAGAAAGCCAGTTTTCGGGGCAGGACACATCTTAATTGCCCAATATTGGCCTCATCAAATTTGGTTCCCCTTTCCAAAGCCTCATCTACTAGAGGAGCCTTGGATCCTGGACCCAGTGCCAGATCTGTTGACCCACTAATCAGGAGCATCCCTCTCTTCAGTCCATCAAACTGACAGCTTGGCTGCTCCAATTCCCAGAATAGCCAGCTTCCAGAATTTATCAGAAGAAGCACAACATATTCTATTGTCGTCTCATAAATCTTCGACTAGGAAACTTTACCTCAGTAAGTGGAAAAGGTTTTCCATCTGGGCACAGCAGAATAACATTGACCTTTTCCTGGCGTCTATATCAGATATACTGGAATTCCTAACAAAACTGTTCAATGAAGGAGCTGTAGCAGCAACCATTCGAGTCCAACTCGCTGCTATTTCTAATTTTCATTTAGGTGCATCCAGAAATGGTATCATGTCTCATAAGCTGGCTAAGGCTTTTTTGAAAGGTATGGTGCACTTAAAACCACTGATCAGATCTACTACTACTCCCTGGAACTTAAATCTAATCTTGTCCAAAATTATTGAACCTGCCTCTTCTTGTGAGCTGAAATATCTTTCTTGGAAGACCATATTCTTGGTGGCCATCACATCAGCACGCAGAATTTCGGAGTTGCAGGCCCTTTCCATTAAGCCACCTTACCTAATATTTCATAAAGATAGGGTTTCCCTCAGGACGAATCCTTCATTCCTACCAAAAGTATGTTCAGAATTCACACTGAATCAGAAGATTGAGTTACCTGTTTTCTTTCCTAATCATTCAAACCAGTTGGAGTATATGCTTCACAAACTTGATGTGCATCGACAACTTCACTTTTATGTGGACAGAACAAAAGATCTCAGAAGGACTGATCAGCTGTTTGTCTCTTTCTCAGATTCAAAAAAAGGCACACCTATCTCCAAAACCACCTTATCGAAATGGTTCTCTGATTGTATTTCCTTTATCTACAGTAAAGCGGGTATTGCATTACATAACAAGGTCAAGACTCATTCTACAAGAGCGGTTTCTACTTATGCAGTCTTCTTGACCAGGTTACCTATAGATTCTATTTGTGCAGCTGCTACCTAGTCAAATCCTCATACCTTTATAGCTCTTTACAAAGTGGACAGGGCCTCTAGGGACAGAGATTCATTGGATCTGCTGTCCTGAAACAGGTACTCCCGTGAGCCACCCAAGATTGTGGTGCTGGGGACGCTACCCATCAGTAAGAATGAAGGCAAAATTGAACAACCTCACATTAAGAAGTTATGTACTTACCAAAGCGTTCCATGTGAGTTGTTAATGTTAAGTTGTCTATCTCGCCTTCGTTCTTGCTGTTTGGGATCGGAGCCGAGACTCGGCCATCTTCTATAGCTCGAGAGCTGTTTACTGGCTCGAGGCTACCCCTTATCCCATGATGCCTAGTGCTAGCTACCCAGATCTCATTTGCTGCTTCAGCTGTGAGGTTCCTGGTTATTGGCTCAGGCTTGTATAACTTTGTTAACCTGCTTTCTTGTCAGATTGGAATTGTTTTTTGTTGTTATTTAGTAGTCAATATCTAGTATATTTAGTTTATTTAGTTAGAGTGTTTAGTGTTGTAGTTTTTTCCCCCCTTAGAACTCGTTTAAATTAGAGCCCCCCCCTTACCCCTGTAGGTAGGGTGTTAGTTGGTAGGCAGTCGTTTAAGTTAGAGGCTTCCTAGTTTTTAAAAACAAAAAAAAAGTATTTTGTTGTCTTATACTGTGTGTTGTTTTGGTGGTAGTGTTCTATTATTAGTTTTGTTACTGCTATCCAGCCTCTTGGCCAAAGTAGATTAGAGTAGTGTTTTTCTTTTCTAGACATGTCCAAAGAATCCAAAGTGTCGGGATTCAAGAAGTGTGACTCATGCTGTCAGAAAATGTCTCTGACAGATGGGCACACTTCTTGCGTCTATTGTTTAGGTGCAGTGCACCTGCAGGACTCTTGCTCTATTTGCCATGCATTTAGCCCAAGAGTTCTGCAGGAGCGCAAAAATAAACTTATTTTGAGAGGGCTTCTTAAGCCTCAGGACTCACCGGCCAAGACTTTGCCAGTGAAGTCTCCTAAACCAGCCAAATCATCAGCTCCCAGCTCGGAGCCGTCATCAGCCCAAGGCTTGCCTTCCACTTCGGATCCGGCCGGAACCGAGGAGACTGCTTCCTCATCGGCTCCATTAGTCCCCTCAGAACCGTCAAGGACTCAAAAAAGGCCGAGGTTCCCTTCATTAGAGTCCATTCATTCGGCTCCTCAGTCTCCCCTTCTGCAAAGTGACCGTAGTCACAGATCTTCACACTCCTCTCGGTCCTCCAGCCTCCCAGACCTTGATGTGGAGAGAGTGGTTAGAAGGTTATTGAAGTCGCAGGCACTGGCCAAAATGTTGTCCAGCCCCCCTCAACAGGTGTTGGCTCTGTCTGTTTCTATCGATGTTCCTCCTCCGACTCCATTGAGCTCAGAGCCGGAGTTTCTTGGGGTCCGAATCGTGGAACCGTCGGCTCCGATAACGATTTTGCCTTTGGATCCGTCGTCGGCTCTGATCCCCTCGATGGTGCCTTTCAATGAGGGATCTGGGCACCGAGACTCCCTCATCAGCTCCAAGGGGGCTAGTGGCATCGGACCCTTGTCCGACCCCGCTTTCCCTCTCTGAGAGTCGGCGCAGGTGAGCTCAGCTCCTACATCGGCCTCGGAGCCGTCTCCCTCGGTGCGGAGGTGGATTCCAGTCTCCTCGGAGCAGGAGCCTTCTCTGCATCGTGGCAGGGATGCCTTCAGTGTCATGAGGGGTGTGCTGGCCTCTGAGCCAGCTCCAACTTCGACCTCACTGGCTCCGTCACCCGTAGTGCCTGCGTCGACCTCTTTCCCTCCTCCAGACCCCAAGTGTGGGGAACCGGTGCTCCAGGGTACCTGATTGGGTGTTTCCTCTTCCTCCGAGGCCTCCCCTGTTCATTCAGAGGAGCCCCCTTGGAAGAAGAAGTGCAGGAGAAAGCACATTGACTCCCCTGAGTCTGTCACTTCGGATACGGATTTGGATGAGTTGGAAGGGTCCCCGAGATCCCCCTCTGAAGTTGTTTCCTTTTTGGACATCCTAGAAATGCTTAAGCAGAGGGGGAACTGGAATACCCTAGCCCCTATCGAGGACGAATCTGTATTCCTGGATGCGTTCGGTTCCCAACCTTCCACCTCCTTGGTTTCCCTGCCCTTCGATCCACTCATGTCAGTGGTGGCTCGAAGGGCTTGGTCAGTCCTGGATACAGTGGAACCAACCCCAAGGAGACCGGGCAAGTTTATCACTGCACCCCCTGACAAGCAGTTCCTGACCAAGGGTGTTCTCGTGGATGCCATGGTGGTAGCAGCAGCCACAAAAAAGGAGATAGTGGAAACTTCTTCCTCTGTCCATCCTCCTAACAAGGAGTCCAGGACCATGGACAGATACGGGAAGCGAATGTTTGCTTCAGTGACCTTCTCCATGAGGTCACTGAATTACTTATGCCATTTCACCAGGCTTCAGAGGGATCTTCTGAAAGAGCTCGGAGATGCCCTTCAGGATCCATCTGCTGAAGGGGCTCAGGCTAAAGTGGCCTCTCAGCTGGCAACCCTAAATTCAGCAGTTAACTCCTCCATGAGGCTTATTTCCTATGCAGCCGATGGTGCGAGTAGAGCCGCAGGCATAGGCGTGGCACTCCGGAGACATCCATGGATGCAGCTGTGTAATTTTGCGGCACCCTTTAGAGCGTCATTCACCAACACTCCCTTTGACGGTTCCTTTCTTTTTGGACCACAGGTGAAACACACTCTCACTAGGTGTGAACAGGAAGGCAAGACTCTCTCTGCCGTGGGAGTCTGTTTTTCCACTCCTTCCAGACCATACCCCAAGGGTCAGAAGAGTGGAAAAATGTGGTTTCGGAAATCCCAGGGAGTTTCACCTGACACACGTAGTAATTTTTCCTCCAGGGCAGAGGAGGAAATAATAACAACAGATGCCGCCCTCGTGGCAGAGGGGGCCCGCAGAACCAGGGCAGCAGAGAATTCTTCTTTGACAAGCCCTTCCAACATCCCTGAAGGGTTGCCCGACTGTCCATCTCTGGAGGCAGTCGGGGGAAGACTTTCATTGTGCCCAAAAGCCTGGCTAAACTTAACGCAAGACAAATGGGTACATTCATTAATATCCGGAGGTTATAGAATCCCATTCTTTCAACCCTCTTTACCGTCACGCAAGTCCCTTCCAGATGTTCCACCCAATCTGAGGGACCAGGCAGTTATAGAAGTTTCAAAACTGCTAGAAAAAGAGTCATCCAGGAAGTCCTGGCAGACCAACACGGATCCGGAACTTACTCAAGGTTCTTTTTAGTACCAAAAAAGACAGGGGACTGGAGACCCATTTTGGATCTTAGCAGACTGAACAAGTCTGTTCAAAGAACGAAGTTTTGGATGGTCACACTACAGTCCATTCTACCCTTTCTGGGTCAGGACAATTGGATGTGCTCTATAGATCTCCAGGATGCGTACTATCACATCAAAATGGACAGACACTCCAGGACGTTCCTTCGCTTCCGGCTGGGAGCCAGTCATTACCAGTTCAGAGCCCTGCCCTTTGGTCTCACCACAGCCCCCAGGGTGTTCACCAAATGTATGGCAGTGGTCACGGCTCACCTGAGGCGTCTAGGATTCCAGGTGTTTCCATATCTAGACGACTGGCTCCTTACTGCTACTACCAGGCATCAACTCCTTCAAGCCAGAGACTATACAATCTCAATTTGCTCCCAGCTAGGCATTACCATAAATTTCGAAAAGTCTGCCTTGTTGCCCTGTCAAGTCTATTACTTATATAGGAGCAGACTTAGATACAAGGAGCATGTCCGCAAAGCTACCTTCAGACAGGGTGTCCACAATTCGCCAGCAAGTTCAAGTCCTCTTGCCATGCAAAAGGGTTCAAGTCAGGTACATCCTACAAACTCTAGGTTCTATGGCGACAATTATTTTGATACCCCTGGCCCACTTTCATATGAGAATACTGCAGTGGCTTCTATTCACACAGTGGTCCTTCCAACAGCTTCCTATGTCTCACATGATCATGATTACAGAAGCATGCAAAAGGCACCTCTCCTGGTGCATGGTCTCCCCATTAGTGACCCAGAGCAGACCCTTCATTCAGCCCCCTCCAGTTGCCACAGTGACTACAGACGCCTCCCTGATAGGGTGGGGTGGGGGGCATTATCAGGGAAAGACGGTCCAAGGCACTTGGCAGGCTCACGAGTACCATGTGCATATAAATGTCTTAGAGATGAGAGCCGTGCTCCTAGCGTTGCAAGCTCTTCAGGATTCTCTCCCTTCCGGGACCATTGCAATTCAAACGGACAACATGTCAGTGGTGTGGTACATCAACAAACAGGGCGGAACCAGGTCTTACTCCCTATGTCGAGAAGCGGTCAGACTCTGGCAATGGGCGATTTCCTCCCAACGATTTCTGATTGCGACGCACATCCCTGGGACGTCCAACGTCATAGCGGACAGGCTCAACAGAGCTATTCTCATGCCTCACGAGTGGTCTCTGAATCAGGTGGTTGCGGATTTAATCTTCCGCAAATGGGGACAGCCTTGCTGCGACCTTTTTGCCACTCCGTTCAACAGCAAATGCAGCAACTACTTCTCCCTTCTTATGCTTATTGGTCACACTCCCAGAGACGCTCTAGTCCACGATTGGCCCCAGGGTCTTCTTTATGCCTTCCCTCCGTTTCCCCTGATACCAAAACTCATACAGAAAGCGATGTCGTTGGGTTGCAAAATGATCCTCATTGCCCCCTACTGGCCTCGACAGATATGGTTCCCATTCCTGCACCATTACCTTCTCGAGCAGCCTTGGACTCTGGATCCCATTCCAGACCTACTGATTCATCAGTCAGGTGAGCTGCATCCATCCCTTCAAACACTGCAGCTCACAGCTTGGTTGCTCCACTTCCAACCTTAGCCAGGCTTCCCAGCATTTCCCCTGACCGTACGCAAAATTATTGCCTTCTCCCATAAGTCTGCCACTAGAAGGACTTACGCTAGCAAATGGAAATGCTTTTCTTGTTGGGCAGAGGATAGGAACATAGATCCCTTCACAGCCCCTATCCATGAAATCTTGGAGTTTCTCACAGAACTCTTTCATTCGGGGTCCACTTCTGCTACGATTAGGGTTCAGTTAGCAGCCATTTCAAACTTTCATGTCGGATTGTCTAATGCAAACATTATGTCTCATAAACTATGTAAAACGTCTCTAAAAGGGGCTACTCTCCTTAGACCCCCAGTGAGAGATCCCCCTCCTCCTTGGAACCTTAATTTGGTACTAACCTCCTTGATTATGCCCCCTTTTGAACCGGCAGAGTCCTGCTCTATTAAGCTTCTATCTTGGAAAACTCTTTTTCTGGTAGCTATTATGTCATCCAGACGTGTCTCTGTCTCTGTGACGTGTCAAGCTGTATGCGTCCGTTCTCCATACTTGGTATTTCATAAGGACAGGGTTGCTCTGAGGACTAATCCCTCTTTCCTTCCAAAAGTCTGCTCAGAGAATAACTTGAATCAATCTATAGACCTTCCTGTGTTTTTTCCTAACTACACCAACAAGGCAGAATACAGATTACATCAATTGGATGTTCATAGACAATTGCGTTTCTACCTGCATAGGACGAAGGATATAAGAAAGTCTGATCAACTATTCCTTTCCTATACTCGAGGCAAACAGGGTCTCCCAGTTTCCAAAGTGACCTTATACAGGTGGTTATCTCATATTATTACCTTTATCTATCATCTAAGGAATAAGGAGTTGCCTAACAAACCAAAGGGTCATTCTACTAGGGCCTTAGCTACTTCTGTAGCCTTCCAGTCTAGGTTGCCCATGGACTCTATCTGTGCTGCTGCTACATGGGCAAATTCTCATACCTTTATTTCTCATTACAAGTTGGATTTGGTCTCCAGGAGTAGAGCTAGCTTTGGTTCCACTCTTCTGAAGAGTCTGTTCCAATGAGCCACCCAGGATTGTAGGTGCTAGGGACGCTGTCCCAACCAGCAAGAATGAAGGCGAGATAGACAACTTAACATAAAGAAGTTATGTACCTACCATAACGTTCCATGTTAGTTATCTTCATCTCGCCTTCCTTCTTGCATCCCCCCTCCATCCCCCTGTCCTATTGGACCGAGAGGAGTTCAGGTTTCACTGGCTGAGTTTTCTCTGGTTTGTTTCCTCTACTGACTTAGAGAGTAGGACAAGTATGTTTAATCTTTTGTTTGGAAGGTTTCACTCTATAGCTGTGTCTGGGGTTAGCTATTTCAAACTAGATCTGGGTAGCTAGCGCTTATCATGGGATAAGGGGTAGCCTCGAGCCAGTAAACAGCTCTCAAGCTATAGAAGATGGCCAAGTCTCGGCTCCGATCCCAACCAGCAAGAAAGAAGGCGAGATGAAGACAACTAACATGGAACATTATGGTAGGTACATAACTTCTCTTTCTCGCCTTCATTATTACGACCCGCCCCCCTACCACCTTCCTATGTTTGGAAGCACAAGAGGTACCACTCTGGTTTTGGTTTTCCTGAAAAGCTTCCTTTCACCCTAGATTTTATGATTTCCTTGAAATCTGGGATAGGTTTCTACACTAGTTGGCAGCAAGCAAGATCTGGGGAATGTAGTGGTGCATTGCGGGATAGGGCTTTGGCCTCGAGCTGTTTGAGACCTCGAGCTTTGCTATTTGGCCGAATCTGAGCCGATGATCGACTCTGAACCCATCAGTAATAATAAAGGCGAGAATAACAACTCACATGGAACGTTATGGTAAGTACATAACTTCTTATTTTGCTATATCCTTGGCTGATGGGGCACCAGATTCCTATGGTACTGCATTTGTCCATGGGTGTTTCAGGGTGATAGTGCGTGTGATGCACTAGTGGACTTGTCTTGTTTTTCTTGTACTTGATACAATAAGTTAGGCCTCCAAATGACAAGCATTGCTTTTGGGGGAAAGAAGAAGAGAACTAGGGAAGGGGGGAAAAAGGAAAGAATGGTAAGAAGAGGTAAATGGAATAAAAAATTAAAAGAATAATTTTGTACTTGATGTGGCAGCAATGGGTATGATGCAACTAATGTTGTAGCTGTTTTATGTTGACTGCATTTATGCTTAAGGTTTCCTAAAGTGACTGTTTTCAACAACATAATTAATAACTGTAAATACTAAACAAACTGTTTTCTTAACTAAAAATATTAACTGTTATTATTTTGCCTTAATGCTAGTTTGAAAAATATGTAGTGATGTTTCTACATGTAAAATGGTTGTCTGATAATTCACTTCTAATATTTATAATAAGGTAGCTAATACTTTTAAAGTTTATGTAGCTGTTTGAACACTAAACATTTTTTCTTATGGGTAGATGTTATGAATACATCCTTATTTATGAAAAGAAAAGAAATGGACAGCCTTGTAGGCATTTGAGTTATTGGTTATTAAGTATAATGTATGATTTATCCACAGGAATCCTAATTTTAAACTAAATAATCAGCTGATCGATCTCAGCAAATTTCCATTAATACTTAATCTGACTCTATTTGATGTTTTTAATAAACTTGACTTATCGGCTTTACAAATTAGACAGGAAATGAATCTACCTAGAAGTTACATTGTTATAATGAGACAAGTTAAAGAACTTGCCTTGAGCTACTTTAGGAACTTTAAACCTGCAGCCGGATTTGTGGCAAGCTATCCAACAAGACACTAAATTTATAGCAACTGCATACAAATTAATTAAGGATTTGAAATTTCAGGACAAAATTTTGCTTTCAGAGTATTGGGTAAACAAAGTAACAGTAACAGACAATCAGATATTAAAAGCAATTGCTATAACTAGGAAATCAGTTTATTTTCAAAAACTGATGTACACGCAATTGATGATTTGGAACAATGCATATTACACACATCTTAGATTACATAAATTTAACCCTAGGAATTCTCCAATTTGTCCATACTGTGCAGATCAAACAGCGGATCTTCTTCATATGTTCTGGAGTTGTAAATGCGATATAAACTTTGGAACTCTCTTAAAGTACAACTGCAAAAGATGGGTTATCAAAGTTCTACACTGTCATGGGAATTTATGATTCTACACATTCCTCCAAGAGAGCTTTCCAGATCGCAAACTATTATTTGTATGAATATCTTTTTGCTGATGAAACTCTATATAGCCACAAATTGGCTAGAACCACATAAGACATCATGGAATAATTTTAAGCTTGTGGCTATAAAACATATACTAGCACATAAATTACTTCTGAAACAAACTAACAAAAATATTAATAACCCGAAAATATGGGAAAAGGCCTTCAATATTATATTAGCATGATACTGATTTTAGGAATATATTAAATATAGGAAGCATTTCATGTAGATATTGTATAAATGGTTTGTAGTAGTTATAGTGTATTATGTGTGTGATATTTATTGTATTTTTGTAATGTTTTTGGAAAATATATTTCAATAAAAATTTATTATGGAAAAAAAAAGTATAATGTATGATTTATGTTGAGTGTACTCTAGATTACATTCTTAAACTTCTTTGATTAATTATAAAAATGGTATGGTATTTACTCATTCATACAGCTGGAGCACATCCACTTTTCATATTTCACTTGAAGCATCTACAGAATTTGATAACAGATCATAAGTTGTTTAATAGATAAGAGGTAAATAAGAAACCAAAAACTGGACTGCAACAACCAGATGAACAGCAACATGATGAATCATTACTTGTATATTAATGTGAAACAACAATATGAAAACTGTGTGTTCTCAGTAGGTTTATTTATTTTAATTGTAATAAATGTGCATGTTATTGAATAACTGCTAATATATATTGATATATATATCTTTATATAAAGATATATCTAAATTTATATATATATATATATATATATATATATATATAAATAGATATAGATATAGCTATAAATATATATAATACACACACACACACACACACACACACACACACACACACACACACACACACACACACACACACACGGTTTCACTTCATAATCTCAAATTACTGAAATCCCGAATTTCAGAATCCCGAGACTATAAAGTTGAACCATTCACAATATCGAAACCCACAATCCCAAATCACACCATCACTAACATACATACAGCATACACCACATAACACACACACCATTCCACTCACAGCACACAAACCACACAACCCTACACTACATATAAGAAGGGGGGCATACCAACTCTGAGATCACATATAACATAAAAAAAAAAAAAAATCACACCATGGCATCCTCCACTTGCTCACAGAAATACACATCAAACATAAACAAACACCAACAAATCCAACACTCACACTCACACTTACACCCCCCCTACACTTACTCACATATACAACATTCAAAAACACACACAAACACTCACTCACTCACCTGCAATTTCAGGCACCATAACACTACACGCAACGTACCAGAAATGCATAAGTGCAGATTGCAAATTCGCTCTTATGCACTTTCGGCATTCTGGTTTTCGGCTTCATAGTCTCGGGTTACTAAAATTCAGGACTTAAGTAATAGGTTCATAGGTAGGTACTAGGCTATCTGCCCGAGGACATTTATAAGCCTAGCCACTGTGTGTCAGCTTTCGCCACCCCATTGATTAATTAACTGAGCCTCTGTCAAGAAGAGCCAATGAAGTGATCCCAAGGGTGTATTTTCTGTTACCCATCCACTCATCAAGGTTTCTCTTGAAGAGTGTTAGTGAGGGGCCCTGCCTAATGTAGTTAGGAATTTTGTTCCAAAGCATGGAGAGTCTCTGTGATTATGAAGTGTAACCATATATATATATATATATATATATATATATATATTTATATATATATATATATATATATATTTATACATATATATATAGATATATACACATATATATATATATATATATACATATACATACATACTACCTGTGAAAAGATAATTATTTGGCATAGAGCTTTTGATGAATACTTGCTTCTACTGTACAACTCTGCTGACACTGTAATTTCTAGATTAAATAAGGTACTTATTTGCATGCTGAGGTAAAGATATTTAGAAAGCTTAATAGTTTATCCACAAATTATACAAGTGAAATGAGTGACATAAAATGATTTTAGGGATAAATATGTAGGTACATATTACGGGAATGATCAAATTCAATGACATATATATTTGATGCAGAGTCTAGCTTACCATGACTTATATACAATATTAATTAGAAATGTTATCTTTATCAAAACAAAAACAGATAATATCCAAAATATAAAATTGTGAAATGCACATCCTAGTTTATCTGTATTGTTTTTAGTAGACTGATATATTAAATAAAAAAAAAACGGAGAAGAGAGGAAAGTGAAAGAAAAGGAAAGTAAATTGTTTATTGGAATTTTATTAAATATACAGATACTATTAAAGAGGGATATGTTATCAAGGTAGAAAAATGAACGCTACAGTCAAAAGAAAGGAAAAAATATATAAGCTAATATAAAACAAATGCACAGGTTTTATTTTATTAAACATAAAATATGATAATGCTTATATTATTATTCTTTCCTGTCTTTCGTATCTAATACCTGTATGACCATGCTCCAGTATAAAACCATTTTCATATACGCATTCCATTTAATGTCAGTGATCTTAATAACAACTCCATTCATTTATAAGTCCTTTACTGACATCAAGGACCAGGTTCTAAAAGAGTTGCTCTCAGTGTAAGTCTGCCCTGATTCCAAAAGACTTGATTTTAGTGTAAGTGACTTACTATGGTGTAAGGCCTGTCTTTAAACAGGCTTACACAGGGAGCCAGATTCCAAAAGTCCTGCTCTCAGTTTAAGTGGTCACTTACACTAAGAGAAAGTCTTTTTAAATTGGGTCCCGAGTGCTATTAAAATATTAAGTTAAACATGCTCACAAAAGAAGTGTGAAGGAGAAAGGGGTTGGGAGCAATGAAAGGGTGTAAGTAAGGACTCTTATAACAGCATAAAAGAAATAAAAAAGGAGGGAGGAGGAAGAGAAAAGAGAATAAAATAACTAATCAACATTAGACAATACAGAATAAAGAAAGAAAGAAAAAAATAAGCAAGAATTATGTAAATACTCTAAGCTTTATATCATGGTAACTATAATATATTGTAATTATATTATATTTGTATTATACCATGATAGCAGAGTATAGGGCAGATTCAATAAACCCTACACAGTTCACTAAGACTGTGTGCGTGTCATGGCATGACACACGAACACACACACACACACACACACACACACACACACACACACACACACGGTAGTGCACTGTTTTGTATTCAGTAAGCGGTTCTATATGGTGTGTAGAGCCGCTAAACCATGGTAGACACTCTGGCATGCTTATTACAGCATAAGCAGCTGAACTGTATGTTAATAAATCCAGGATGGAGGAGCTATTCAACAAGCTACAAAGCAACCATGTAGACTCATTCCTGGTTTTCCATGTGAATTCAAAAACCTATTGGAATACAGCCACAGAAAGGAGTCTACACAGAGAGAATATTAGGGGCTGCTGTTGCTTAAATTCATGTGCACGTGCACATGCTGACGTCTATGCTGTTGCTGCATCTAATAGACCACAGCCAAGAAGGAAAAGAGTTTTCAGACCCAGTTAACGTATCACAGTCTGCATGAGGTGGAAATTGTAGATTGCTGCAGGGTGGATAGAAAAATACTACAGGAACTCTGCAAACTGTCACAGTCAGCGTAATCCAGGGCAAACTGAGGGGAACCAATACCAGTGGAGACAAAGGTATGTGTAGCACTTAGAATTTTAGCTACAGGAACCTTTCAGAGACCAACAGGGAGCATGCTGGGGGTGTCATAGGTATCAGCATCCAGGATCCTCCATCAATTCCTGAATGCTATACTACAGCATGTCACTGACCATATATATTTTCCCAGTATTCATGAGGACAGGACCACAAAGATATTGAGGAGTTCTACACTGTAGCACACTACCCTGAAGTATTGGATGCTGTAGATTGTACACATGTAGAAATTGAGGCACCACCCAGCGAAAATGGAAGGGTCTACATAAATAGAAAGGGCTTCCATTCAGTTAACTGCCAAGTCATGCAATGCCAAGGGAATCATCTTGAATGTGTGTGCTGGCAATCCAGGCAGTTACCGCGACTCACATAACTGGCACACTTTGCAACTGTATCAGATGTTCACTTGGAGTGATATCCCACAGGGTCATTTACTGAGGGATGCAGGTTATGCACTGGAACCATGGCTAATAATGCCCATCAGAAACGCACACACACCTGCTTAAGAATGCCATAATGAGGCACATGCCCAAACCAGAAATATCATAAAGCATGTGTTTGGGCTGCTGAAGTCAAAGTTCCACTGCCTAGATACTTCTTGGGGAGGCCTGCAGTACAATCCACAGACATGTACTGTAATCTTCAACATCTGTGCCATGTTGTCCAGCATCATCCTGAGAAAACAGCTTCAGCAGAATCAACAAGGGGAAGGGGGGCACACATCCCACCGCCAATGACAAGGTCACCACAATCACATGCAGGTGAGGAGTCAGATGGGGAAGCAGCAGCTGTTGTGGGTGTAGGCAGATGTAGGCATGCTCAATATGCCCTTACATTGACCAAGAAACAGCATATACCACACTTACTCACCACCTAAGGGGCTAAAACCTTCATCCTTTGTACATACATATAGTAACACTGATGTCAGGCAATACTCACAACCTTTACCTATCCATGTAATGGCTCTGTACTCCTAGCATCAGACAGACTCAGTCCTGAACTAATAGTGTAGCAACTGCTGGATTTACAAGATAGGTGTTGAACCTGGAGTATTAAAACAGAATTGTGTAATGATACAAATGAATAGCATATCCTTGCATATTTTTACTTGGTAATGTAAGTAAAAGGTGGGTGATTTGTACAGCAATGACTTTAACATGCGAAAACAGAGACTTATGTGAGTACATGTGTCCCCTATCAAGTAATAAGCCTCAGACATCAAAGATTCACACATTCATACCTCTAAAAATTAGTGATGATCACTAGATGCCCTCAGTTTGGTTTCATACTTTTATACTGGAAAATCATTAAAGAGAGAAGTTAGAAAGCAGTGAGACACATTTCAGTTTCAGACTTCATAACCATCAGAAGATTCTTAAAAATACTGATGCAAAAAATATTTTGATTCTATCAGTTGTCTAACTTTGTAAGACCAAAATATGTCAAAAGTACAGTTAGTCAAACATCACAAACACAGATATTCTAAGCACTAAGTCAGCTATGTGCCCTGAGCATCAGACAGAAAGCTTATGTATCCCTGAATCCAAATGATAGAAAACAAGGCTATGGCACAGTTGCCATCATTTGCACAGGATGTTGGAGGAGCAGGAAGCCTAGGCTGACACAAAAGGTAAGTGAGTGTTTGTCAGTAAGAAAGAGAAACAGGCAGACATTTGGGATAAAGTAAGAACTGGCCACTGAGACAGAATGAGCTTTATGTCTCACAGCTGAACCATGTAAGTGCTGTGTGTGTATCTCTATGGACCCTCCAGGTGGAATTGGTGTGTGAGTGTCTGCAGGAACACAACAAAGCTCTGTGCTACTTTATGTCTTGGTATGTTGGACAGGTGTGAGCTGTGCATGGAAGAGGTGGCAGTTTATTGTTGTTGTACCCAACCACATAGATAAAATTAGCATTTCCTAAGCATATGTATATAAAAGATTTTTCTTAGTGACATTTGAGCATATCCAGTATATAACCCAAAAATACAAGAATACATTATCAAGATCAGTAGTCTTCTGTACAGATAAATCCCTCCCAAAGTAATATCTTCTTCTGTGTTATCCACATAAACAAGTCTCCTCACCTTCAGGTTCCCTAGCTACGCAATTCCCTTTTTATAGTGTAAATTCATGGCTGTGAGCACAGTGAAGATGCAAATGAGGTGTGAATTCATTAGAATTGCTGAATCCCAAATACTTGGCTTGATGTAGTAGATGTAAACATAATGCAGGCACTCCCTCAGTGTTTGTTGCTAATGGTTTGAAACTGTGAATGATTACTGGTAGGAAGAAGGGAAACACAACAACATTTCAGACTCTTTTACCTCCAGTGGGTGCATTGGCCAGGTTAGACTTACAAATTGTATCAAGATTTTAAAAGTAAGTAAGTAAGCAGCACACATTTCATAGTTTCTGCTCAGTAACATCCAACCTACCCTTCACTTCTTGATAACTGTCTATTATTGACTTTTAATATCCTCACATATTTTAAGGACAATGATACAGAATGCCTTAGAGATGGCATGTATCAGATTACTGGAGAGATAAGACAAGAATTACCAACAAACACAGAGAGATAAGATAAGACAGAGCTACATTTATGGTTGGTTGATCACTCAGTGCCCTGCATCTGCAATTATTACAAGTGTAAATAACTGTCATGTGTTTTATTAATACTGTGGATGTTGTTACAGTTGCTTGTAGGCACAGTGTTTTTCATTCTCTGCTGCAAAGCTGTTTCTGTGGCAAAGAGGGATAAGACACCCACACCCTTACTGTGTTTTGAAGGTTCATTGAAAATAGAGCTCAAATCCAGACCTGTGTAAAAATATTTCATCTGTACCAACATAAATTTTTGTAGTGTTGTTTATTTAATATTTATTTTCTTCCTTTGCATAATTTTCTTTTTTTCAGTGCCAGTATTTGCTCGATGTGCAGCTTAACACAAACGGGTGACATGGAGAAACACAATAATCCAAACCAAAAAGGAATACCAGTAGATCCAAACCAAAAATGTTTTGAATTTAATGCACTGATGAAGGTTGAATAGCTGAAACCGGTTTGCTAGTTATTTAATAAAAAGTGAATTATTATATGGTGAAGTTTTTACTGGAAGTTGACTGCTGGCAACTGTGTTTTATGGTACTTAGAAACACAATAATGTCATGTTTAGCTTTACTTATCTCCTTTGCGTGATGCTTAACAGTGCGCAAACCTGGACTCATGGCCCACACAGGAAGCAGACAGAACACCTGCAGTTAGTGTTCCTGCATGGAAACAAAAACAAAATGAAGACTCTATCTAAGAAAAAGACACATATTTACAATGCAGCCATCTGTTATCCCCTTCATGCACTGCAACCTTAGAATGCTAGTCACAAATGTATCAGCCACACTACATAAATAAATAACAAATGATTTTATGTTGTCCTATCTCGCCTTCATTCTTGCTGGTTGGGTTCGGAGTCGAACCTCGGCTCCGACTCGGCTGCATACCAAAGCTCACTGGATCGAGGCTACAACCTATCCCATGATTCTTAGCGGCTGTTCCCCAGATCTCGTTTGCTGCTTGAGGCATCGGTATTGTCTTTGCTGGCTCAGGCTAGTAATTACATTTATTATTAATCTTTTTACTATATTTTTTTCGCAAAATCTTCCTATTATACCTTCCCAGTCCAAGTACAGTGCTTGTGTGTGTGTATTGTTTTATTACATGGGTGTGTCTTTGGCTGTTCTCTTTGGGCCCTTGTTTTTTCTTCTATTCCTCTTAAAGAACCTGTTTAAGTTAGAGGATTCTTTCTCTTTAGCCTGTTTTTTTCTTCAGAGCATTTCCCCTTTTCATAAGGAATCACTGTTTAAGTTAGAGACGTCTCCTTGGGTTGGAGGAGGCTGTCGTTTAACTTAGAGACTTCTCCTGCACCCACCCCTTTCCTAGAAAAAAAAATCTCTTTTATATTTGCTTCTTTCTATTGCAGTTATTGTAGTTATTGTTAGCTGTTATTGTTGTTGTAGCTAGTAGTTGGCTTCCAAAATGTCTAAAGAATCTGTCAAGGAGTCAAGACAATCTGTGTTTAAAAAGTGCGATTCATGCACCCAGAAAATGTCTCTAACGGGTGGACGCATAAATTGTGTGTATTGTCTAGGAACAGTCCATCTCCAAGATTCTTGCTCCATTTGTCATGGGTTTAGTGCAAGGGTCCTACAGGAGAGAAAAAATAAACTTATTTTGAGGGGTTTGTTGAAAGGCCCTTTTGAAGAAGGTAATCAGGCCTCAAAATCAGACAAGACAAAAAAGTTGGCTTCGTCAGCTCCGATGTCTAAGCTGTTAAGCAGTCACAAGGATATAGTATCTTCAGAGGGAAGGTTATCGGTTCCAACAAACCTGGCCCTCCCTCGGTTCCATCTCAGTCTTCGGAACCATTGCAAAGCCAAAAAAGGAGTCGGTCACTGTCATTGGAACCAATACACTCAGTGCCGCAATCTCCTTTATTACAGTCTGTGGCAGGTAATCACAGGTCATCAACCCATTTCTCTCAATCCTCCAGATTATCAGATGATGACATGGAGCGGGTGGTGAAGAGGTTGCTGTGGACACAGACCCTGGCAGAAATTCTTTCAAGCCTAACCCATCGGATCGTGGAGCCGACGACTGTATCTCAGATACCATCTATACCTCCTCCAACTCAGACGAGTTCGGAGCCAGAATGTCAGGAAGTCGTTGTGCAGGAACTGGCGGAACCAGTAATCACCCATGATATCTCGGCTTCGACATCTGCTCCAATCTCGTCAATGCTGTCTTCCATCGAGGAATCTGGGAGCTGACACTCCCTGGTCAGCTTCGGGGGGGGGGAGTCGAGTCGGACCCTTGTTGGAACCGACTCTCCCACTCGGCCCTTCTGCACAGGTGAGTTCGGCTCCTGCACCAGCCTCAGACCCACCCTCCTCAGTGTTGGGGAGATCACCAGGTCCCTCAGGACTGTAGTCTGTCTCAACCCGGGATTGCGGTGCCTTCGAGGTGATGCGGAGTGTGCTCTTCACTAAGTCTGCTCCACCTTCGGCTCCAGCCACTCTTCCCCCTAAAGGCCCGGCGTCTATTGCTTTATCATCACTCCATCAGCCCCAGGGTAGAGAGTCAGTGCCCCAGGAAACCCCAGTGGGTGGAACCTCCTCTTCCGACACCTCCCTGGAACATCCCCCCAGGAGGTCCTTCAGAAGAAACAGTGTAAGAGGAAGCACATAGACTCCCCTGAGTCTGTCACTTCTGATACTAACTTAGAGGATTCAGAAGGGTTTCCACAGTCGCACTCTGACAATGTGTCTTTTTCAGACATCCTTGAGAACCTTAAGCAGAGGGGTGGCTGGAAATCCCTCTCCCCTTCTGAGGATGAGTCGGTATACCTGGAGGAATTTGGCTCTCACCACTCTACCTCTTGGGTGTCTCCGCCCTTCGACCCGATCCTGGGTGTTGTGAGTCGGAAGGTGTGGGACTCTCTGGAGTCAGTGGACCCTGTTCCGAGGAGGCCAAATAAATTCATTATGGCCCCAGAGGATGGACAATATTTAACAAAGGGAGTTCCAGTAGATGTGATGGTGGTGGCAGCGGCCACAAAGAAGGAGTTAGCTGAAACTTCTGTATCTGTCCATCCACCGAACAAGGAGTCTTATACGCTGGACAGATATGGGAAGTGTATGTTCTCCTCAGCAGCCTTTACCTTATGGTCGCTGAATTATTTATTACATTTCACCTAACTCCAGAGGTGCTACAGCCCAGGGTTTATTGGATAAGATAAATTCCCAGCTTGCGACCTTAACCTCTGTCACAAACTCCTCCATGTGCTTCATTTCCTTTGCAGCCGATGGAGCGAGCAGGACAGCAGGCACAGGAATAACTCTTAGGAGACATTCCTGGATGCGCCTTTGCAAGTTTGCTGATCCCTTCAGATCTTCCTTTGTTGAGACCCCTTTTAATGGCTCATCCTTGTTCAGGCCGAAAGTAAAAGAGACTCTCACTTGGAGACAGCAAGATGGCAAGACTCTATCTGCCATCGGAGTGCATTTTTCTGGCCCTGCCAGACCTTATTCTAAAGGTCAGAAGAGCGGAAAATTGTGGTTCCAGAAGTCCAAAGGAGCCTTGCCGGATGCTCGTGGTGATCCTTCCCCCAGGGGTAGAGGGGGAATAACAATAGAAGACACAATCCACATGGCATGTGGGGGTCTGCAGAACCAGAGCAACAGAGAAACATTCTCCATTCGGCCCTTCCAGCACTCCTGAAAGGAAGCCCGACTATCTGCCTCTGAAGGCAGTCAGGGGAAGACTATCACTGTACCCAGAAGACTGGCTGAAACTGACTCAAGACAAATGGGTACAGTCCATTATATCCAGGAGATACAATATTCCTTTCCACTATCCACCTCATCTGTCAAAGTCTAAACCAGACATTCCACCCAGTGAAAGGGGTCAAGCAACCCTAAAATTCAAAGGTTGCTAGGAAAAAGAGTCATCCAAGAAGTCACCGTAGACCAGATCAGATCCAGAATTTACTCAAGGTTCTTTTTAGTTCCAAAAAAGACAGGGGACTGGAGACCAGTATTGGATCTCAGCAGACTAAACAAGTCAGTAAAGAAGGCAAAGTTCCGGATGGTAAAACTGCAGTCTATACTCCCTTTTCTGAGACAAGACAGTTGGCTGTGCTCTTTAGATCTTCAGGACGTGTACTATCATGTAAAGATGGACAGGCGATCCAGAAGATTTCTACGCTTCTGGCTGAGAGCCGGTCATTACCAGTTCAAACCTCTGCCCTTTGGCCTCACTACAGCCCCCAGAGTGTTTACCAAATGCATGACAGTAGTCACGGCTCATCTGAGATGTCAAGGATTCCAGGTGTTTCCATATTTAGATGACTGGCTCCTGACTGCCACCACCAGTCACCTACTAATCAGAGCCAGGGATGCCACCATCCATCTCTGCTCAGCACTAGGCATTACTATAAATACAGAAAAATCTGCCTTGTTGCCATCACAAGGTGCAGATTTAAACACAAATGACATGGTAGCAAAATTGGCTCAAGAGAGAATACAAATGCTACACAGTCAAGTATTTATCCTACTGAAAAAGAAAAAGGCACAAGCAAAATTCATCCTCAAGGTCTTAGGCTCAATGGCAGCAACGATAACACTAGTCCCACTGGCATGACTGCACATGCAGATATTACAGTGGCTACTCTTCTCTCAATGGTCCATATAGGAGTTACACATGTCTCACAAGATTCTCATTTCGGATGCTTGCAAGAGGGACCTACTATGGTGGCTTCAGTCCACTCAGGCGACAATAGGCAGACCGTTTGTACTTCCCCAACCTGTCGCTACAGTAACCACAGACACATCTCAGATAGGGTGGGGGGGCATTATCTGGGACAGACTGTCCAAAGGGTTTGGAAAGATCATGAGTACCATTTGCACATCAATGTCCTAGAGATGAGGGCAGGGCTTCTGCCATTGCAAGCATTTCAGAAGTCTCTTTCCATGGGGACTATTGCAATTCAGACAGACGATATGTCGGTGGTATGGTAAATCAACAAACAGGGGGGGAACCAGATCCTGTCCCCTATGTTGAGAGGCCCGGAGAGTTTGGCTATGGGCAGTTTCTTCTCAGTGCTTTCTGACGGCAACGCACATCCCGGGGAAATCCAACATAATAGCAGACAGGCTAAGCAGAGCAATTCTCATGCCTCACGAGTGGTCCCTAAATCAGGAAGTTGCAAATCAAATTTTTTTGCAAATGGGGACAGCCTTGCTGCAACCTTTTTGCCACTCCATTCAGTGCCAAATGCAACAACTACTTTGCCTTCACTTCCCCTCAGTGACTCTGCACTCGTCCACGACTGGCTCCCACGGCTTCTTTATGCTTTTCCCCCCGTTTCCATTGATTCCAAAGATTGTTCAGAAAACCAAGTCATTGGGTTACAGGTTAATTCTCATTGTTCCTCATCAGATATAGTTCCCCTTCCTTTGGCCCCACCTTCAGGAGGACCCATGGATCCTGGACCCAGTGCCAGATCGTCTGGCGCATCAGTCAGGAATGGTCCATCCTGCTCTTCAGAGCCTCAAGCTGACCGCTTGGTTACTCCACTTCCAGTTTTATCCAGAATTATCCCCTGTAGTATGTCACATTCTGGTTTCCTCACACAAAAAGATGACTAGGAAACTTTACGCAAGCAAATGGAAGAGGTTCTGTTGTTGGGCAGACAAAAAACACACAGATCCCTTTACAGCCCCTATACCTTCAATTTTGGAATTTCTAACAGAAGTCTTTAATCAAGGAGCAGTGGCGGCCACTCTTCAAGTATAATTAGCTGCTATATCAAATTATCATGTGGGAGACCTCGGATCCAATGTAATGTCCCATAGATTATGCAAAGCTTTCCTCAGGGGTACCTTTCTGTTAAGACTACCCTTAAGAGAACCTCTTCCCCTATGGGATCTAAATTTAGTATTATCATCTTTGATCCTTCCTCCCTTCGAACCAACATCCTCTTGTTCACTAAAATTTTTATATTGGAAAACAGTCTATCTAACAGCAATTACTTCAGCTAGAAGAGTTTCAGAGTTCCAAGCTTTGTCTGTCTTTCCTCCATATTTGATTTTCTACAAAGATAGAATGTTAAGTTGTCTATCTCGCCTTCATTCTTGCTGGATGGGTTCGGAGCCGATCCTCGGCTCCGACTCGGCCACTCTAAAAGCTCGAGAGTTAGTTCCACCGGCTCGAGGCTCCCCTATATCCCACAATGCTAGGCGGTAACTCCTCAGATCTCGTTTGCCGCTACAGCAATCGAGGTGCATTCCTACCGGCTCAGGTTAGTTTTTGGTAAAGAAACTAGTTTTTCTTAGCTTTTTTTCCCCTTTTTTAAGTTAGTTTTTCTATATAGTTATATTGTGAAGTAGTCCATCCCATTCCCTAGTTAATTTCCCCCCCTTTCCAAAAAACTCTAGAAATTTTCCCTCGGGCCCTAGGCCCAGTCCCTCCCTTCCTAGTAGTGAGTAACTGTGTTTTGTAGGGATTTTATTTCTAATTATTTCTAACTTAATTTAAATTAGTTTAATTTATTTATAAGTGTAATCGGTGTGTGTGTGTTTGTGTGGTTGCACTTTCCCCTTAGACATGTCTAAGGAATCAAAGGTCTCAGGCTTTAAGAAGTGTGACTCGTGCTGTCAGAAGATGTCTCTGACAGACGGTCACACTTCTTGTGTGTACTGCCTGGGACCTTTGCACCTGCAGGATTCATGTGCTGTTTGCCATGGCTTCAGCCCTAGAGTCCTGCAGGAGCGAAAAAATAAACTTATTTTAAGGGGCTTATTAAAGCCTGAAGGTCCCTCGACTCAGTCCTCGGGGAAACCCCCTAAGCCTCCCAGACCTTCGGCTCCAGCCTCTGAGCCGTCTTCTGGAGGTCCTAAGGCTATTCGAACATCGGCTCCAGCCGGAGCCGATGAATCTCGAATACAAGCCCCTACGATGTCCTCGGCTCCGGCCGGAGCCAAGGAAAACATAACTGAGTCGGCTCCGATCAAGTTGTCAGAACCGACATCTAGGAAAAGGTCCCGATCTCCATCTATCGGCTCTGTTCATTCGGCTCCAGCATCACCTTTGCTGTCTGAACGGAGCCATAGATCCCACTCTTCTAGGTCTTCCAGGTTATCGGACCATGACCTTCAGAGAGTAGTGAGTCGACTTCTTAAGTCCGAGGCACTAGCCTAGATGCTTCAAAGTCCGACTCAACAGTCGAGAACTATTCCCATCACTCAAAATGTTCCTCCTCTGACTCTTTTGAGTTCGGAGCCGGGCGGCTCGGACCGAGACTGTGGTGGCGTCGGAACCGATACCTTTGTCTTCGGTCCGTCTGCTCTGATGTCTTCCTTGGAAGAATCTGATTTCCTCGTCGGCTCCGGCGGGCGAGTGGCATCGGACCCTTGTCCGACCCTGCTCTCCTCTCGGTGCGCTGGTGAGTTCGGCTCCGACATCGGCCTCGGAGCCATCACTGTCGGTGCCGGGGAGGTTTTCAGTTTTTCAGAACGGAGACCTCCCGCCTGACAGGGGTGCCTTCGAGGTCATGAGGAGCGTGTTAGAACCAGGTTCAACTCCACAGTCGGCTCCTTCTGCCCCTCCCCATGGTGCCTCGTGATTTCTACTCACCTCTCATCCCGACTGAGAGCCAGCTCCTCAAGTTTCCTCAGTGGGATCTCCTCCTCTTCCGAGGCCTCCTGACCCAGTAGGAGAGCCACCTAGGAAGAGGCAGTGCAAGAGGAAGCACATTGACTCCTGAGTCTGTCACCTCTGACACTGATTTAGAGGATTCTGAAGGTTCCCCTGTTCCCCTCTGAAGATGTCTCCTTTGCAGACATCCTTGAAATCTTAAACAGAGGGGAATTGGCCAGCCCTCAACCCTTCAGAGGATGAATCAGTGTATCTTGAGGTGTTTGGCTCTCGCCCTTCCACCTCCTGGTTGTCCCTCCTTTGACCCCTTATGCAAGTGGTGGCAAAGAAGGCTTGGCTCCTGATTCAGTGGAACCCACCCCAGGAGACCATCAAAATTCATTACGGCCCCCAAGGACAAAGAATTTTTGACCAAAGGCGTCTCTGTTGATGCTATGGTGGTGGCTGCGGCCACCAAGAAGGAGTTAGCTGATCCTTCGGTGCCTGTTCATCCTCCTAACAAGGAGTCTAGGTCGATGGACAGGTACTGGAAGCGGATGTTCCCGTCAGCGACCTTTACTATGAGATCGCTGAATTACCTGTGTCATTTTACTTGCCTTCAGAGGGATTTGCTCAAGGAAGCGAGTGAAATGTTGAAGGACCCAACAGCTGCGGGTTTTCAGGATAGAATGAACTCTCAGCTGGCAACCCTTAATTCTATAACTAACTCCTTCATGCGCCTCCTTTCATATGCGGCGGATGGAGCAAGTAGAGCGGCAGGTACAGGTGTAGCCTCATGAGGCACGCCTGGATGTGGCTAAGTAACGACCCTTTCAAGGCATCCTTCACTAATTTCCCCTTTGATGGATCATCCCTTTTTGGTCCTCAAGTGAAGGAAACCCTGACTAGGTGTGAGACTGATGGCAAAACTCTCTCTGCCGTCGGAGTCTGTTTTTCTACTCCTTCTAGACCTTACCCCAAAGGCCAGAAGGGGGGAAAGATGTGGTTCATAAACAATCTCAAGGAGATTTGCCTGACGACAGACCCTCTAGAGGCAGAGGGGAACAATAATGGTAGACGCCGTCCTAGAGGCAGAGGGGGCCCGCAGAATCAGGGCAGTCGAGAATCCTTTTCCGACAAGCCCTTTCAGCATCCCTGAGGTGTTGCCCGACTGTCCACTTTCGGAGGCAGTCGGGGGAAGATTGTCGCTGTACCCAGAAGCCTGGCTATCCCTAACTCAAGACAAGTGGGTACAGTCTGTCATTTCCGAATGCTACAGAATCCCCTTCCTTTTCATTCCGAAGCAATCCAAAAAATCCCTTCCAGACGTTCCACCCAGTCAAAGGGAGCAAGCAGCATTAGAAATTTCAAAGCTACTCGCAAAAAGAGCCATTCAACCAGTTCCAGCAGACCAAACAGGATCCGGAATCTACTCCAAATTCTTTTTGGTTCCAAAGAAAACAGGGGACTGGAGACCCATTCTGGATCTCAGCAACTTGAACAAGTTTGTCAAGAAAACAAAGTTCCAGATGGTCACGCTGCAGTCCATTCTACCCCTTTTGGGGCGGGACAACTGGATGTGCTCGATAGATCTCCAGGACGCGTACTATGACATCAGAATGAGTCGACGCTCCAGGAGGTTTCTCCGCTTCAGGCTGGGAACCAGTCATTTTCAATTCAGAGCCCTGCCCTTTGGGCTTACTACAGCCCCCCGAGTGTTTACCAAATGCATGGCAGTGGTAGCTTCTCATCTGAGAAGACAAGGATTCCAGGTGTTTCCTTATTTAGACGACTGGCTCCTTACAGCCCCCACCAAGCATCTTTTACTTCTCGCCAGAGACTACACCTTTCACACATGTCAGGCACTAGGCATTTCAATAAACTACGAAAAGTCTGCCTTGTCGCCTTGTCGTGTTATTACTTTCATAGGCGCAAATCTAGACACAGTCAATATGTCAGCCAGACTCACAGAGCAGAGAATAGCAGACATACACAAAACAGGTCTCTCTTGTCTTGCAGAGCAACAAAGTCAAAGCCAGACTGATCCTGAAAGTCTTAGGGATTATGGCGGCGGCCATCCCCCTTCTACCATTAGCTCGCTTCCACATGAGAATTTTACAATGGATGCTTTTCACACAATGGTCTTACCAAAGACTTCCAATGTCCCATCCTATTCGGATAACTCAATCGTGCAACAATCATCTCTCTTGGTGGAACACATCTCCCCAGCTCCTCCTAGGGAGACCTTTCGTCCCTCCCCCTCTGGTTGCTACAGTGACAACGGATGCCTCCCTGATCGGGGGGGAGCATTACCAGGGCAGGACAGTCCAGGGCATGTGGCAACCGTTCGAGTGCCACTTGCACATAAACGTCCTAGAGATGAGAGTAGTGCTTCTAGCGTTGCAAGCCTTACAAGACTCTCTTCCCAAGGGAACTATAGCAATTCAGACAGACAACATGTCTGTAGTGTGGTACATCAACAAACAAGGCGGAACCAGATCTTACCCCCTATGTCGAGAGGCACTCAGACTGTGGCAATGGGCGATTTCTTCTCAGCGATTTCTGTTAACAATGCACATCCCCGGGAAGTCCAAGCAGAGCTATTCTCATGCCTCACGAGTGGTCTCTGAAGAATTCAGTGTTGGAGAAAGTTTTTCGAAAGTGGGGCCGGCCTTGCTGCGACCTTTTCGCTACTCCCCAAAACAGCAAGTGCGACAATTTTTTCACCCTCTTTCCCCAACCAGGTCACCCCAGCAGAGATGCTCTAGTGCACGTTTGGCCCCGGGGACTTCTGTATGCTTTTCCTCCCTTCCCACTGATATCTCAGCTGATACAGAAAGCCATCGCTCGGGAAGCTTCCATGATCCTCATTGCCCCTTACTGGCCTCGACAGGTTTGGTTTCCATTTCTCCACCGTTATCTGTTGGAGCAACCTTGGCATCTGGACCCAGTTCCAGACCTCTTGACCCATCAGTCGGGTCAGTTGCACCACTCCCTTCCCTCTCTGAACCTCACAGCGTGGTTCCTCCAATTCCAACTTTGGCCAGGCTTCCTCTGATATCTCACTCAGTTAGAGATATCTTGATAGCCTCTCATAAATCTTCCACTCGGAAGATTTATTATAACAAGTGGAAACGTTTTTCCTATTGGGCGCAGTCAAAGAATATAGATCCTTTCACTGCTTCCATTCAATCAGATCTAGACTTTCTAGCCGAACTTTTCCACTCAGGTTCGTCTCCATCTACCATTAGAGTTCAATTGGCAGCAATTTTGAACTTTCATGTTGGAGTCTCAGAGTCCTCCATTATGTCTCACAAACTCTGCAAAGCCTTTTTAAAGGGAGTTTTTCTCCTCAAACCACCCATCAGAGATCCTCCTCCCCAATGGGATCTCAACTTGGTTCGGACGTCCTTAATTCTTTTCCCCATTTGAACCTGCTTCATGTTCAAAAAGTTACTTTCTTGGAAAACACTCTTTTAGTAGCTATCACTTTAGCTAGAAGAGTCTCTGAACTCCATGCTCTGTGTAGTCGACCCCTTATCTTGTATTTCATAAAGATAGGGTGTACTAACCCATCTTTTTGCCCAAGGTAGCTTCACTGGCAAATTTAAATCAAACCATTGAGCTTCCTGTTTTCTTCCTAATTATTCTAATAGGTCAGAACAAAAGTTACACTGTTTAGATATTCATCGCCATCTTAGGTACTATTTGGACAGGACCAAACAATTCAGGAAATCTGACCAACTGTTTGTTTCTTATGCAGAAGGTAGAATGGGCCTTCCAGTTTCCAAGGTGTCTCTCTCTAGATGGCTTACTTCGTTGATTACCCTAGTGTATGAGATAAGACATCAACAGTTGCCATCCAAACCCAGGGCTCATTCAACTAGAGCTTTAGCCACTTCTATAGCTTTCCAAGATAGGCTGCCTATTGATTCGATTTGTTCTGCAGCTACTTGGGCTTCTCCCCATAAATTCATTTCTCATTATAAGTTGGACTTGGCCTCTAGGGACCGAGCCAACTTTGGTTCCACTGTACTCAAGAGTCTGTTCCGATAGGCCACCGGGACAAGGTGCTAGTCCCATCCAGCAAGAATGAAGGCGAGATAGACAACTTAACATTTAGCCATGTTAGTTGTCTTCTTCTCGCCTTCTTTCTTGCATCCCACCCTCCTTCCCCCTAGCCAGGACAGACCTAGAGGAGTTTTTCTTTGTTCCTTATGGAATTTTCTTGCTGGCCTTAACTTTCAAACGAGATCTGAGGAGTTACCGCCTAGCATTGTGGGATATAGGGGAGCCTCGAGCCAGTGGAACTAACTCTCAAGCTTTTAGAGTGGCCGAGTCGGAGCCGAGGATCGGCTCTGAACCCATCCAGCAAGAAAGAAGGCGAGAAGAAGACAATTAACATGGAACGTTATGGTAGGTGCATAACTTCTAAGTTTCCCTCAGAACAAATACTTCCTTCTTACCAAAAGTTTGTTCTGAAGCAAATTTAAACCAATCCATAGAATTGCCTGTGTTTTTTCCTAGCTATGGCAACAAGGCAAAATATAAGCTTTACCAATTGGATGTGGATAGACAGTTGCGTTTTTACTTGCACAGGACCAAAGATTTCAGAAAGTCAGATCAGTTGTTTGTTTCGTATTCAGAAAACAAAAATGGTTTGGCAGTCTCAAAAGTTACTTTGTCCAAATGGCTTACTGAGACCATTACCTATGTTTATAATTCTCATAATAAAGAACCGCCAGGGAAAGTTAAAGGATATTCAGCTAGAGCAGTGCCTACTTCCATTGCCTTTCTAGCCAGACTTCCATTGGATTCAATTTGTGCTGCTGCTACATGAGTTAATCCTCACACCTTTATATCTCCTTACAAGTAGATGTTGCCTCCTGGAACAGGGCATCCTTTGGTTCCACTGTCCTGAAGTGTTTATTCCCTTGAGCCACCCAAGAAAAAAGTGCTGGAGACTCTGTCTCAACCAGCAAGAATGAAGGCGAGATAAGACAACATAACATAAAGAACTTATGTACTCACCATAACGTTCCATGTTTATTGTCCAGTATCTCACCTTTATTCTTGCATCCCAACCATCCAAGAGGGGATCTAGAGGACTTTACAATTGGTAAATATGGTCTGATTTCCTTCTTGCCTCTTTACCTTTATGACCAATATATTTCATAACTTTTTCTTTTCTGTATGTTAGCATACTCTAGGGAGTACTCTCTCAAATGAGATCTGGGGAACAGCCACTAAGCATCATGGGATAGATTGTAGCCTCAAGCCAGTAGAAGCTCTCAAGCTTTGGTATGCAGCCGAGTCAGAGCCGAGGTTCGGCTCCAAACCCAACCAGCAAGAATGAAGGTGAGATACTGGACAACAAGCATGGAACGTTTTGGTGAGTACATAACGTCTTTTTTTCTTATATACCATGCACATCATTAGAATGACAATGCACATTCAGATTTTCCAATAGTAATGTGGACACCTGTTTGCATATAGTTTGTACAACTGTCTCTTAAAGTATACCTGCACATTGGAAACACAACCGCCAAATACTACACATTGCACACTCATCAATCTGGTAACATGCAGAACGTTAATATCTTGACAGTTGACATTGCTAGCTATCCATATCATGATGGCCTCCCAACATCTTCAATCCAACATGCACTGCTGATGTCATCCACTATAAGTTGTCCTTCAGCCTTGTAAAAGTCAGACTTGTGCCATGGTGCTTGTGTAAAATACAAAGTTCTCTAGTCTATGTAGTTAGATAAGTAGGGGTTATTTTCTCATTTCAATCAAATGGGAGGTGTGTGTGTGTGTGTGTGTGTGTGTGTGTGTGTGTGTGTGTGTGTGTGTGTGTGTGTGTGTGTGTGTGTGTGTGTGTGTGTGTGTGTGTGTGTGTGTGTGTGTGTGTGTGTGTCTACTCAGAGGAGCATAATTTTGTATCCTGCAGTTACAACTCCAGTCCCATGGATTGACAGTATTTTGACGCTTGCACATGCCTACACATCCATTTCATGCAGACCTCCCAACATCTTCTTGCCAACATCCACTGCTTATGTCATCCACTATAAGTTGTCCATTCAGTCTTGTAAAAACCAGACTTGTGGCATAGTACTGGTGTAAAATACAGAGTTCTCTAGTTGATGTACTTAAATAGGTAAGGGTTCTGTTCTCACTGCAGTCAACTGGGGTGTGTATGTGTGTGTGTGTGTGTGTGTGTGTGTGTGTGTGTGTGTGTGTGTACACCTGTTTGACATTAGACAGAGCATTTTAAACCAGCATGTGTAACACTGCTATTACCATTTTCTTCTCACCACACACTGCTGATGTGTTAACCTGTATAGTGGTGTCTGACACTCTCCAAGAAAGTAATAAATAATGAAATAGTAAGGC
The DNA here is from genome assembly GCF_019279795.1 of Protopterus annectens. Taxonomy (NCBI): domain Eukaryota; kingdom Metazoa; phylum Chordata; order Ceratodontiformes; family Protopteridae; genus Protopterus; species Protopterus annectens. Next base: position 807,678,926 of record NC_056750.1, on the reverse strand, counting down.
AGGAACACAAGAACCATTAATAGTTAAAATACAACTATATATATAATTAATAAGAAACTTATACAACTTGTATCAAGACAGACTTCAATATTATGATAATGACATATATTATATCATTCACAAAATATCTGTATATAAGGTTAAATGAATGTTTAAATATTCTGTGATCCCAGTGTCCATGGTATAGATGTAAGAACCAGACCCTTGATCAGCTCTCAGTTTGATAATCCATTCTGTCTCTCTACTCTCTGTGTGAGTTCTAATGTCACCCCTCTAGCAGTACTTTGAAGGAGATCATGCAGTCCGCTGTCACCAGTAGAACCCTGGTGTAGTGGATCTCCAAGAAAGACTTGCGCTGTGGCTCTTGCATTAAATACAGAGTTCTCTAGTCAGTGTACTTAGATAGGTAGGAGTTCTGTTCTCAGTGCAGTCAACTGGGGTGTGGGTGTCTGTGTTTTTGCACTTGCTTGAAATTCGAAACAGCATTTTACACCAGCATATGGGACACTGCTGTTACCATCTTCCTCTTAGCAGACTCTGCTTATGTCATCAGTTGTAGCTGATTTGCAGATGTGCAGTATTCCCATCAGGACAGGGTCAGAGACTGGCCTGTAAGCCAGGTACAAGTTACTTCATCTTATAGGCTATAGGTTAGAGTGACAGGGCTTTCAGTCTATCCACATATGTCATGAGTGGTTTGTGGGCCCTGTATTTTTTGGTGAGAAATCCCTGTAGTTTCTTTAGATGCTGCAGGTGTCTGGTGTGGTACATGCAAAAAGGAGCATTATACTCTGTTGGTGTTCTGATGAGGGTCTGGTACAGTGCTGTTATAACATCCTCAGATCTGAGGTGCACAACACAGCATTTCCATACCACAGTGGAAACTTGATGGTCGAAGTTCAGGTTGCTGTCTACTTGCATTCCCAAGTCTTGCACCACTGGGTTTGAGCATTGGGGGGTGTTGTCAATGCTGTAATTAGCAGGGAATTCCAGTTTGCAGAATGCAAAAATAATGACACATTTTTGTGTTTATTTGTAGACCATATGGCTTTGGCAGCAATAATTTGTGTGTGTTAGCCTCTCCTGTAATATGTTAACATCATTGGTGGACTCAGTGATGGCACCCAATATGCAATAATCAGCAAACTTGGTAAGCCAAAAGCCCTATACTTTAGCCTGGACTGTATTGAAATATATTCCAAACAGTTAACGGCCCAGCACAGATCGCTGAGGTACTCCAGTGGTGACAGCTCTACTGGTAGAGGTTGATTCACCAACTTTCAAAGTATGTATTCTGTCAGGGAGCCAGCTGGTTAACCACCTAGTTAATCCCCAGCTGGGGGAGTTTTTCGATACCAGAGTGGGGGATTGTGGCCAAACACTAGGCCAGATCAAGATAGGCAGTATGCACTGTCGTACATTCATCCAGGCCTGTCACACAGAATTAATGGGCTGTGACAACATCATAGATTGCCTGTAGCATGACTCAGTACATTCACCTACATGACATGGTTGGATACACACTTCAACTCAACCTCCAGATAGATTATGTTCCAGTAAAAGGGTGTGCATCAACATGTATCCATCTAAGTGGGGGGGGGGGCAGCACCTGATGTATGCATGTATAGGCACATCCTTGCTCTCCTCATCTGTGAGGTAGACCAACATTTGATCATGGAACTTTTCTAAATGCACACTGGTAACAGACATGTGAGTTGTTAACGCTACATCCATGTCTGTTACATCTGTTAGATGCCTCAGAGAGGTCAGTTGTTAATGCTACATCCATGTCTGTTACATCTGTTAGATGCCTCAGAGAGGTCATTGAGGGCATGCGTGATGACAACACTATCATCCTGTGGATCTTGAGCAGGACAAGGGATTTGACACAAATCCACAATGAGGTATTCACTCAATACTGTCAGATGTGGCCATAAACACCTATATCACTAAATGGGTAGACAACTGGATCACATACATGGCATCTAAGTATATTGAAATGTGCAAAGTGACCTATAGCTCGAGTCCAGTGATCAGTTCTGTACATCAGGACTGTCTGCTAGGCCCTTTCCTGTCCAACATTTAAATCGCAGATGTCAAAAATGACATACACATCCTGTGTCCAAACAACTATCTGGAGGACTACAGATTATAGGCATTCATTGATTCCAACTGTGATATTAGTATAATACAGACAGTATCAACACAAACCAAAGATTCCTGCCATAGCCATGACAACACATGATATGAAACAAACACTTGGGAGATCTGTTATGTTATGAAAACTAATGCATAGTCTAATGATAAGGTAGACATCACACCCTATAAGCAGACCAAGTGGTATGTGGCCTGTGTCTTAGGGTAGATGGTATGTGGAACGTCCACCAGCATGTGGCCACAGTGGTGACTACTCCATTGTATGTAACACAGCTATTGAGTATGTGCAGGACATCCACATCAAAGGCCATAATACCTCCATAGTTCACAGCCTTCATCACACCAGTAACTCAGTACAATGCACCCTTATTCATGTACCTCCCTACATATCTTCCAGTGATGTGTCATGTAAGTGTACCACCTTTGCTACAGTGAGCTCTCACATATCTTATTGGCCATACCTAGGTATTCTTTTTGTTGTATAAACATTGCTGTCTGTTCAAGGTGTTACACCAGGTGCATGTGTGATACCTGTTCCGGTGATACACACAGTCCTAACAACTCCAGCAGATGTTACAGTGTCAGGAAAGTGTTCTTGATTGCCCACATATATTGCTGACATATCATAATAGGTGTAGAAGTGTGTTCATGCGGAACCATCTGTGATCATGCATAACCACATATGTTGTGTCAGAGACATGGGATTACTGGTGGTATTATTCTGATATTGTCCTTGATTGTGCATGCTTCTGTTTACTGTTGTCCATAAGCCTGTAACTGTGTCACTCTTGATGGAGACATCTAGTGATATTACGGTCATATTCAGGCAAATTTGTTTGCACAGCTTCACAGTATGCACCCAATCTCGATTGCATACAACATCCTTGATAGATGTCCTCTCCATTGATTATATCAGGATGCTTTTATCATAAAGACATCTTCTCCATTGTTATGTCGCCTTGTCTGAAAGTCACATAATACACATTTTCACTATGCAGTCCCTACTGTACCATGTCAATGTGTGATTAGTGTTCCTACTACAACTGTCTTCCATTTATATGCTCTCATCTGCTGTACATTATGATGTTTCATCTGTCCCTGTGTTCATTCCTACAATTCATCTGACCTGACCGTTTATTTTAAATGGCAGTCCATATACTGTTACAGATCATTTACACAACTTTTGTACAGAATGCCTGGAATGGGATTCCACAGTACTCTGTACAGTATACACTGTCCTGCACTGTGTTTGGACAATATCCCTGGTAATCACTGTGGCATTCTGCACAATCCCGCTAGCCTAGTTTGCTCATACTTAAACAGGTGTGTTATCCGTGTTGTTTTGCATGGATTCCTAGCTGGCAACCCTGTTGCCTGCCATGAAATCATGCTTGTTTACATTTAAATGTGGTGAGCAGCTTGAATATGTAATTAGCACTGCTACTCAACGTGCATACATGTTTATTGAATCCTGCTGTATGCTTATTAATGTATGCAATATAACAGATATGTGCATAAGTATATATAACAAGTACATGTAATAATATAGGATAACTTTCTAACAATCAGCTGAAGTTGAACATCTTATGAAAGTTGCTTTGTGCTTTCTTATTTCTTGATATTCATTTCCACATTGCTTTGTCCTGCTTCTGTGTAACTTTATGTTCCCCTTTATGACCACAGATACTCACATACACACACACACACACACACACACACATATATATATATATATATATATATATATATATATATATATATGGGTCCCATTCAAAAGACCGAAACGCCGATTCCCCGATGCGGAAATCACCGACGCCAGATGACCGACAGGCATTATACCGACAGGTTGATTCACCGACAGTGGAAAGACCGACAAGGGTAATCTGCGATCGCGACCCGGTAAGTGTGCGACAGTGACGGAGGTAGGAGTGGTCAGGTAAGTGAGTTAGGGTTAGGGTGCAGGTAGGTGATGTGTACGTTAGTGTCGGAGCGTGGGCTAGGGGTGTGTAAGTGAGTTAGGGTTAGGGTGCAGGTAGGTGAAGTGTGCGATAGTGTCGGACCTTAGGGTTAGGGTTTGGGTCAGGGCTAGTGTGTATGGTATGTAGTGTCGCGTGTTGTTTACGTTCCGTGTGTCGGTGATTTGGTGTTCGGTGTTTTGCGTTGTCGGGTTTGTGTCGGGTTTGTGTGTTGTCGGTTATTTGGCGTCGGTGCGTTTTGTGTCGGGGAATCATCGTGTCGGTGTTTAGAAGTAGACCCGTATATATATATATATATATATATATATATATATATATATATATATATATATATAATTAATTGTGTGCTTTTAAAAGTTCTGTAAAAAATAGCAATATACCTGATGCCTGAAGAAAATGTAAATCCAAACTCCAGAAATGTACAGAACCCACAATTATTTTGATGTGTTAGTGTTTAATCTCTGTAATTAAACACAGTGAAACTTCATCAGACTAAATAACTCACAGACTGACCAAACATTAAGTACAATTTACATAATTGATTAAATACCAATATAAATATTTAAACATTTGTAAAATATTTAGCATATTGAAAAATAATATAACAACACAGGACTATAGAAATATGCCTATAGTAACCAAATTTAAATATGTTTTATTTATTTATTCATTCATTCATTCATTCATTGCTTCTGTTGACCATGATAGTCTGACTGAGTAAACAAGCCCTCTTTCAGCAGAAGCCCAGGGAGAAAAGTTTCAGTAGTATAGTTTGTAATATTAAATACTTAGTTACAAAATAATAGCTACAAGAAAATAAAAGGTTACAGGTAAATGATGTACATAATATATGCATTTTTCCTCATAAATTCTGAACAATACTTGTATTGAGGTGTAACCTATGTAAAAAAATTGCAAAACATACAAGTTGCAGTATAAACAACATCTTCTAAATTACTAGTAAATTAAAAGTGTTTGTTTATACATCCTGGTTATCACAGGACATAAAAAATAACAACTGTCTGCTATGTATTCATGCATTAATTTAAAAGCACCATGTTTACCATTAATCTCAGACAGTGCTCATTTTTATGACATCAATAAAACTTCAGAATTTGTAAACATGTATATTTCTTAAGCATAAAAGTATAATCACTGTGTTATTCAGGCATACTGTTGTTTGTAACCATTTTTAAAAGGTTTGTATTTTTTGTGATAGGTTTTGTACCACATGATTCGAGAAGGGGCGAGAATGACCTTGAGCTTGAATAAATTGAGTATAAATAGCACGTAATGACAGATGCTTGTATTTCCCTTGGCTTGAATGTTAATGCTAATTAGGGAGATAAAAGTACTTACTAACAATTAAAAGGACTGTGATTTTGTACTCTGATTTATTTCTTCATTTTACACCACCTTCTGTCTATTTGTGTGTCTTTAAAACTGTATAAAGTGAATTGAGTTGTTTTATATATATATATATATATATATATATATATATATACACACACACACACACATACACACACACACACACACAAAAATATATATACATATATATATATATATATATATATATATATATATATATATATATATATATAGTTCCCCTTCACAAGATCGAATGGATGGAAGCTCGAAATTCATAATCTCGAGAACAGAATCTCAAACTTCCATTTTATCCGAAATTGTGAATGGAAGCCTTAGGTTTAAAAAAAATAAAAAGTTAATTTACCTTATTGCAGGGGGCCAGGTCCCCTGCACCCTAGCAGTTTAAATGTGAATGTTCCGTGACCGCACTATAGCGGAGGAATGGAAAGTCCCTTTCATATGTTCGAGTTTCTCTAAATTCGAGATTCTGGTTTCAAGTTTATGACTTTCAAGTCTAGAGAAATTTGATCATATGAAGGGGAGCCATATATATATATATATATATATAGTTACACTTTAGAATCCTGAAATATCACAATCCTGAAATTCATAATCCGTTACCCAAAATCCTGAATCCCAAAATACTAAAAATATACAGGACACACAGAATGAGAATATTCCTCAACAAGGAAACACACAAACACATACAAGAGAGAGGATAGTACTTTTCACCAAGTATGGGCAGGGGGGCAAGCCCCCCTGCACCCCCACACCCCCTGCTAATTAAATATATCAACTCCAAGGTTGCACTCCACAGAAAAAAAAATGGCAAACATACCATCACGTTTCATGACTGCCTGTTGTAACCTTAGTAATGTTCCCTTTTAAGTTGCTACACTACAACATAACTCATGATAGTGAAGTGAAGTGCAGTCTTGCAGTTGATATATTTAAGTAGCAGGAGGTGTGGGGGTGCAGGGGGCTTGCCCCCCTGCTTAAATTTGGTGGAATGTACTATGGTTTGTGTTGTCTATAGTCAGTATATGTATCCTGTGTGTTTTCAGTGTTTTGTGATTCATGATTTTGAGTTTTCAGTATTTTGGGCTTCCAGATTATGAAGTTTTCTGAATTTCAGGATTATGATATTTCAGGATTCTGAAGTGAAACCATATGTATGTATATATGTGTGTGTGTGTGTGTGTGTGTGTGTGTGTGTGTCAGATACCCAATCAAAAAGACAGCATGCTAACACCTGTCTGGTCAACACCATTTGGTAAAAGCAGACTGATGGTCAACAGGTGTGTGATATTGACAATCCCTGGGAAAAGGAATATTCCCTTGTGCAATCTCAGAGTTTGTAAATATAATTAATAGGGTTTGTGGGGAGCTTGCCCCCTGGAAAAACACTTCCCATTGGTTTAATCCAGTCTAGGGTAATCCCCAGAGCATGTGCAGAACATGTTGATATTTGATAATTTGACGTTATGATGTCAATGTAGTAGGTGTTGGCATAGTGTTCAGTCGGGTCCCTGACACCCATATATATGGGTCTGGATATTCACAGACATAGGGTGCAGATGTGTATAAGCAGATATATGCAGTATCCAGGGTGCAGATGCATACAAGCAGACATAAGCAGTGTGTATGGAGTGACCACCATCTGCAGTCTCTTAGCTTACTAAGATAAGGAGACAGGACTTACTCTTCACAAAACCAAACTGACTACCTTTAGAGCAGTTTATTTTATTTTTTTTATTTTACATTTGATTAAAAGTTGCTTAAGCCCACATAAACAAGTTCTGCTATGATATGCTTAATGGCTTTGCACAGAAGGCTGGTGAGACTGATGGGCTATAATTACCTCTGTCTGTAGAAAGGCCACTCTTATATAAGGAAGTCACAGTGGCTGTTCTCCAGGTATCAGGAACAAACCCTGTGAGTGGGCTGAGGTTGGGCGATTTAAGTAAAGATTCAGATAATACATATGTGGCACACTGATGAGTATGCAGCCTGGGATATTGTCCAGTCCCATATAATCACCATTTTTAGCCTTTAACAGGAATCGTAAAACTTTACCATATGTAATTTCAGGGAAAACTAAATTTTGAGAGATGGTCGGGTAACAGTCTGGGTAGGTGACATAAGTAATCACTAAATTTGTCTGTTGATACATTGACAACATCCGTACATCAGAATGTAGAATTATGGATGATCTCAATGCATGTTTGGATGTTATCCTTCATTATCTGATTTAAAGGACAGATCCGCGGTGGTGGTGCTGCGGTAGCTTTGCCGCCTCACAGTCAGATGCTGTCCGGTTCGATTCTCAGCTAGAGCGTCTTCTGCGTGGAGACATGCGTGAATGGGCGTACCTTTGTTGAAGGTTGTGCGTCAGGGCTGGTAACTCGGCACGTAAAAATCAACTACCAATCATTAGTCCCGCTGTGGTGACCCCTAACCGGGAAAAGCCGAAAGACACAACAACAACAACATAAATATAATGTTAAGGACTGTATTGTGCTGTATGGGAGAGCTACGTGGAGCTGCCATAAAACAGGACCTATTGTTTGTATTTAAAGTATCGACCCTTCATAATTATCTCATAGTTATGTTTTATTTTCATCCCTTCCCCTTAGCCACCAATACAATAAATAGGTCCTGTTTTATCACAATTCTACATATCTCTCCTATACACCACAACAATTCATATATCTAGACACCTTAAAGTAATATAGACTTCCAAACCTGAATAGTTTTCATTGTTTTAAAAGTTCAATCTGTTTATCGGTAAGTTTCAAAGATTTATACATCCCAAAGACAATACCAGGCTCAGGTCAGTGCTTAGCATTTGTGTATATATGTGGGTCTAGATAACAGTAAACGTTCTGCCACCCAAGGCTTAGCTGGACAGCGGAATGATACAAATTCCCTCAGAAATAAGGCAGATCTGATTAAGGCTATTTGAAGGAACTGCAAATCTTAGTTGACCAACTAAAGGACACATAAATTACTGAGAATGATAATGAACATTTTTACGATACAATGTAATATTTTGTTTAAGGGAAAAATGATCTTCCTCTTGCTATTGTTCAAACATTTTAAGCTTTAAACAAGAGTTAAACAAACTTCAACTATAACATTTTTGCTGCATAATGCTTTTCAACATTAATAAAGTTTTGTTTACTTAAATACCCAGAAGAGGGGTTCAACAACCACAATATAGAAAACTGAGATAACTTTACATGACCCTTTTGCTACCCCCCCCCCCACACACACACACAGGGCTACTCCCACCATGACAGCATAGGCGTTGCAATAAACAAAACCCTCCCCAACCCACCCCTAATGATATCACGGCAGGTGACAACTCTGATCACACCCACTTAATTTGTAATAAAAAGCTCTGACACAGCCATTTGTACTCAGTAAACTAAGAAGCACTCATCTGTTAATAAAGAAACTTCCTATTTGAATTAAACTGAGGACTTGTCTTCACTCCAACCGAGCTTAAAGACTACAGATTTTCCTCACACAAGAACCTGAAAACAACGGGTCACTGAAATGAGAAGCACCCCAGGACCACCAGAGAAGGAGGCACTGGCCACTACAACAGATTCTTCCCCAGTATCATCTCCCTCTTACTGCAGGAGTTCTTCTCCAATACAGGCAAGATGATATTAAATATTAATGAAATAGACAAATTATTCTTATTAGTATCAGCCAAAAAGATGACACCCTATTTATTTTGATTATACACATGGAAATACATTTATGAACTATACCTTGCTCTGTGCAAACTAGAAAGATATATAATAAAGAGAATAATTGTTGCAAGAGCTGTAATATGACAGTTAAGAGTGACTTTCATCATGCATTCACTGATGGTTGTATTTTAACAGATTTAGGCACTAGCAAACCCTGCAGTTGCTGGGGGCCCCCTATTGCTGATATCTTGATATTTTGTCAAACCAACAAAATGTAGTACAGCAATCTTGCATAATTAATAACCAGATGGGTAAAATTCTTATTTATATCTCCTTTAAAATTCAAAGATATCTCTGGTTATAGTAAGTGTTTTGTCAAATAACAGCCTTCACAATTCCATTAAATATTTTATCACTGACATAGTGCACCTGGTATAGGTAAATGCTGGTGGACATTCTCTCCATTAAAACTAAAAACATAGCTAGCTTTAGGTACCTGCAATATCCTTGGCTGCAGGGGGGCACCCTTAATCATCCTTGACTGGTGGGTCCCCACAAATGCTCATGCTGGTTGGGGAAATATGATGAGAAAAATGTATTCATTTCCTGATCACTCTCTTTAACCTGAACAGGGCTGTGATATGACCCTGTTAGGATGAAGCTGATAATGAACATGACCAAGGTAAGCACTAGCCAGGTCAGCAGCCCAGAGTGACTGATCTAAGTGCAAACCTTGGATTTTATGAACAGCTGATTCTTCCAATCTTCAGGGATGTTTTTTTTTTCTTTCAGGGAGTTTTATAAATAGTGGCAGTACACCAGATACTATAACTCTCAACTTATTTGCTGAATAATTCACTACAATGTTAAAAATAATAGCAGAATAAAGGCTCAAATCTGGAACACATTTTAAATATTACTCAAATTCACTTAAAAAGTTAATAGAATAACATATTTAGCATCAACATCCATTCTTTGGACAGTAAGATGTCTAGATTTACTGACTGTCTTTAATCCTGAATTATTTACCAACAACTCAAACTTTTTTATGAAGGACAGCAAAATTATTAGCAAAATTATGGAAAGTTTGTGAAATCAGGGACAGTGACAGGTATGCATTACTCCTCAATGAGGTAAATAAAAGTGACTTATCTCTGCTGCTGTTTGACAACTGCTGAGCAGCCATCACCTATCTAGTGTGGCAATACCAGTGTTACACAATGTATTGCTGTTTGCTGAAATAAGTACAAAATTAGTATTGTTGTGGCTTGTGGGTGTGTGTGTGTGTTTAAAAAAATATTGTTGATTTTTATCTGTTCACACACCCAGTAATACCAGAACACATACATTATTCTTCTGGGTAACAGTAAAAAATGCAGTTAACAAGTAATTATATTTAAATTAGAATCAGAGACCAGGCCTGGAACAAATGGAGAACCGCAAAAACCCCCCTAGATCGCATCAAGTTCCTCCAGCTTAGAAATTCAACCAAAGCAGCCGTTAAGTCTGATAAAAAACAATATTTCTGTCACCTCCAAGACAAACATCAGTATAATCCTAAAAAATTCTGGGCTGGTTTTAACCACCTCCTACATCCAGGTAAATCTACTACCCCACCCTGAAAACTCATGGATAAAGATCCAACAGAAATAGCCAACTCCTTTAATTCTTTTTACTGAGACCATCCAGTCCCTTGCCAGTAAGCTTGCCACGTCTCCCTCGGTGGCAACCCCAACCATAGATACAACCCAAACTGCCTTCAACCTACAACCCATCTCCACCTCCTACATTCGTACCCTTTTGAAAAACTTAAACCAACCACCCTAGCGGCAGATTTGCTCCCAGCCAAATACTTACAAATAGCATCTGACGCCATAGCCTACCCTGTCTCAATCTTGATCAACCGGACCATTTCTGAAGCTTCTATTCCCTCTATTTGGAAAATCTCTTATATCATCCCCCTCCATAAAGGAGGGTCCTCCACTGACACTTCTAACTATAGACCCATAGCCATACTGTCTCCCCTAGCCAAAATTATGGAACGCTGTGTCCACAAACAACTCATTACCCACCTCACACAAAATAACCTCCTATCGAACACCCAACATGGCTTTCGCCCCCATCACAGCACAACCACTGCTCTCCTCTCCTTTGTTGACTCAGTCAACCACAACCGCAATAATAAATTAATATCCTCTGCACTCTTTCTAGACCTATCGAAAGCCTTCGATATGGTCAACCACCAACTACTGCTTCAGTCACTGGAAACCTTTCATCTTAGCAAACCAACCATAAGTTGGTTCAATGCCTACCTCTCTTGCAGAAAACAGGCGGTTCAGTGGCAAAACAGCCTATCAGACCTACTCCCCACCAATATTGGTGTCCCCCAAGGATCTATTCTCGTCCCCTTCTTTTTCCATTTCCATAAATGGTCTACACTCTATTATTCCCAAGGCCACCTGCATCCAATATGCAGATGACTCCACCCTGATCTGCTCTGACGTATCTCTCGCCAAACTCCAAGCCACTACCCAAAACTGCTTTTCCACTGTCGAAAAATGGTTCTCAGAACTTAAACTCTTACTCAACCCAACCAAAACCAAATTACTTCTATTTTTCCCCACTCCAGCTACTGCTCAAGCTATAGAACCCCCCAACACCAATAACCCAACCTTCCATGTGTCCTCCAATAATGGCACCATTATCTACCCCATATCCCACACCAAACTACTAGGGGTGACCATAGACCATAATCTTAAATTTGATATGCATGTAAATCTAACCATTAAATCGGTCAACAAAAAACTTGGGTCAATGTATAGAATAAAGGCCTTCTTAACTCCGCACACCAAACTAACTACTGCCCGAACCCACCTCCTCTCTACACTCCTTTATGCCTCCCCGATATTCTCCTTCCTCAATAAGAGAGAGCTTAATAAACTTTCTACTACCTACAATCACATAGCCAGATTCATAACTGGAATGCCCTATCGCACCCATCACTGCCTAAATCTAAGGTCTCTAGAATGGCTAGAACTGCCTAATATTCTCAAACTCAACCAGCTAACTGAGGCTTTTAAAATTATCAACCATCCAGACAAAACCCCCTCACTGAACAAAATACTCACCCCGTACTCCAACCTTAAGTCCCTCAGGTCTTCCAAAAGTCTACAAGTACTGACCATTAAATCTAACAACTCCAGTGGTGAAGCACTATATGCCAATTCCATTGGCAAATCCTGGAATGCCCTTCCAAACAACCTAAGACTTATGTCCTCTCAGTACCAATTTAAAATACATCTCAGAGCACACCTGAAATCTCAATGGTTATGCCCTTGCTCCAATCCAGACTAAGAGCTATCGTCCCTGCCTGACCTAGGCTTCTCTCAGCCTCCACCTAACCCAAAAACCCAAGAGTCCACTATTTAGCCCTGTTTGTCTGGCTGTTCAAATCTGTACCTCTTTAAATCATATATATAACTCTTGCTTCCTTTATTTGGCCTTTAAGCGTCAGTGTATTTACTTGTATTTACTTGTTTTAACTTCATCATTGTATTTGTATTTACTTGTATTTACTTGTTTTAACTTCATCATTGTATTTGTTTATCTAACCATGATCTTGGAGCTTTTCTCCCCGGGCCTCCACTGAAAATGGACATGTATCCAGTTGGACTAGCCCGGTCAACAAATGTAAAATAAAATAAAATAAAATAAATAAATATAAAATATATCACAGAACATTCAGACACTTAAATCATCTAGAAGTCTGGTGGTCCCCACTCCCCAGACTTTATAAATGGATAAATGAGGCTCTCGTAATCATATATGACTGCATGGGGACTCCACAAAAGCTATTGCTGGTTGGGGAAAAATTAAGAGGAAAAAAATGTATTAATTTTCTGATTATGCTCTTTAACATGAAAAGGACTGTGATTTGACACTGTTAGGATAAAGCTGATAATGGCCTCTGCTCTCAACCACACCCAGCCCTGACCGGGTGTGTATGTACAGAAATCTGCTGTAGGTGATGTGGGATGAGGGCTGGGGACTGTGTTGTGTATTAAGAAAATCTGAGGAGAAGTAATCAGCTTTCAGCAAGGAATATTACTTATAGGTGGGAATGGGATTTGATTTGCAGCAGTGAAGATGTGTCTGGGGGGGCTACCCAGAAGGAAAAGTGTAACAAAGGAGGGTAGACTTCTAAAGAAATTTATGAAAATATCTGGCTCTGGCATGGCAATGTGAATTCAGTACTAAGAGTTCAAAGTGAATTTACATAGTATTCTCCAAGATCCAAAACCTGGTCTAGGCTAGACAAAATTTACATTTCACAGGAACATGTGCATTTAATTAAAGATCTTAATATGCACCCAATAACTATTTGAAATCATGTCCCAATAACAACTAAAATAAAAATACAGAGTAATGAAATAAAAATGAGACACTGGTGCTTTCCCACCTATCTGTTGAAAGAGAGGAATTTAAGGAATGGGCAGTGGAGATTATTCTGAGCTATTAGAGAAGAAAGAAATTTCTTCTGAAAATATAGCTAGGGAGTGGGATAAAATTAAAGTGTAGTCTAAAAATAAGATGGAAATAAAAGAAAGGGAGATATGGTTAAAAATTAACAATAATTATTTAGAGGGACTGACAAATGTTAAAGTATTGCATAATAGGGGGATCTCACAGAACAAGAAGAGGAGAACTGCAGAATGCTGAACAGAAAATAAGGGATTATCTCAACAGTATGCATGAGTTTAGAAAGATTGCTGTTAAGGAACTGTTTTTGATAATAACTCTAGAGCACAAAAAATTTTAGCACACCGACTTAGGCAACAGAAAGTAGTAAGGTATTAAACAAGCTTAAGGAGCCTGTAACAAGGAAGTTAACAAGAGATCCTGTAGAGGTACTAGAAATATTTAGGAAATTCTATGAACATCTATATAAAGCAGAGAAATATGGAAATCAAGAAAAGGTACAAATGGAAATACTTATGGAAGAATTAAATATGCTAGATGAGGCTCAGTTACTAAAAGGACAGGATAGGATGAGATGTGTATATAACAAATCTACAGGAAAGTCCTCCGGAATAGATGGTATTCATGTGGAAGTTTGAAAGCTGGGAGGGAAAAAAAACTGATAAAGATCTAGAAGGTTTTGTTTAACATTATTTTAAGAGGAGGAGAAGTACCAGCATCCTGGAAGAAAGCAGTGGTAGCTGTAATACCTAAAGAAAGAAAAGATTCATTAGATCCAGCTTCATACATGCAGATTTCAATACTAAACCATGACTATAAAGTGTTCTTGTCTATAATGGCTAAAAGAATGGCAAACGTCATGCCAGGATTGATAGCTATGGATCAATGAGGTTTTATGGAGGGGAGACAAACATTTGACAACATTAGCAGAACATTGATGATCTAGAGGAAAGCAGAATGTAAGAAAATACCACTGTTGTTGGTGGGTCTTGATACAGAGAAAGCATTTCACAGAGTAAGCTGGGATTTTATGAGCAGGGCAATGGAAGCATTTGCATTCCCTGATAAAATTATAAGGTTGATTAGGAGGATATATGAAGGATCGTAGGTGAAAATTAAAGTGGGTGGGACCTCTCTGATAATTTTTGCTTGAACAGAGGAACCAGGTAGGTGTGTCCTATTTCTCCTTTGTTATTTGCATTATATTTCGAACCATTGGCAAAGAAAATAAGGGACTCAGAAATTCAAGGAGATAATTGGTATGGTAGTCAAGAAATGCTGGTTCTATTTGCAGATTATATTATTTTATACCTGACAAACCCAGAAAAGGACATTACAGTTTTGTGGAACATTTTCAGACAGTTTCACATCTTTTGGGGATACAAAATTAATGAAGCTAAAACAAAGGCAATAGTGGTAAATTATAAACCCACACACAGATTGGTTCAGCAATATCCATATTCATGTGTGCCTGATAAAATAAGTATTTAGGAGTATGGATTAAGAATGATTCCAGTGTAGCAGCTAAGGATATGTGGGAAAGAAACTAAGCAAAAGATAATACAAAAACTGAGAAATTGGAAGCTCTGTTATATGGATATGGATAGTAAGATATAAGCAGTTAAAATGTTTTTAGTCCATTTCACGTCAGACATGTTTTTATCAACCAGAGGAAAAATGTGGATTGCAATTAATAAAGCTGTGAAATATTTTGTCTGAGACGGGAAGATGGCAAGAGTTAAGTGGGATATGCTGTTTCATCCAATAGAACAAGGCAGATTGGCATTACCCGATATGAAGGGGTATTTCAGAGCTACACAGTTAAGGCTCCTGTGCATAGCACAAGCAGAAACCTATAATTCAAAGTGGAAAGGGATGACGATGAAACAGGGTGGAAGCTCAAGAAACAAGGAGAAACTGGGATTTTGGATGCAGACCTTTAAGGAGAATAACAATAATCATATAGAATATTATGTTCATAAAGTAGCAGAAAGTATTCTAAGAACTAAGCCAATACAGGAATGGAGAAAGGAGAGTCTGCTGATAGGGATGACTGCAGTTAGGGATGCAGAGGGGGCTGGAATTTAATAGAGAAATCTGGCAAAGGAACCAAGGTAGTAGGAGAAAATATCTAGAGAGGGAAAGGTAATAGAATGGGAATATGCAAAGAATTTATTTGGACTGCAGTTTAGAGATTGCTTTCCACATCAAGGATTGATATCAGAGAATATGCGAGGAGAAAGAAATGAGGGGGAGGTCCTAAAAAAAAACAGCACTGGTAGAGTTTGTAGTAGACTCTAGAACAGAAGCTGCTGTTAAAAAAAGGAATAATTAGTAGATCATATAAAATATGGCATGGTAACTATAATAATCAATCAGAGGAGGTTAGAAAGGATTGGGAAGAGAGATTGGATAAGCAATTCACAAAGAAACATTGGGGATATATGTATGTCTCCCAAATATGTAGCACAGTCTAGAAGGTTTAGGATTTTTATTTTTATTTATTTATTACATTTGCTAACAGGATAATGTCTGACTGGGCCAGGAACCCGTTTTCAGCGGAGGCCTGGGGAGAAAAGCTCCAAAACAGTAACTATACTAACAATAATAATTATATACAAAACAAATACAAATTCAAATAAAAGTGTGCACAATATATACAGTGAAACATTAACAGAGACACCAACATAGATGCAATTACATGTACACTTATGAGCAGTGGTTCATATGAACCCATGTCCAAAACTGCAACAGAAAGCAGATGCAAAATATAAGCAATTCAGCATAGAGATTAGAAGCAGCAGGATAAGAGCTAGAGTTAGGAGGAGCAGAAATGAGTGATGTAGTTAGGGAGCTAGGAAGAATTAGTCTGGAGCATTGCAGGAGGAAAGCCAGTGATCAGCTAGGTAGTCTTTTAAGAGTTGTTTGAACTCATGATAGTTTGGATTTTTTGTAATGGGGTGAGGAAGAGTGTTCCAAAATTTGGCAATTTTGTAAGAATAGAGGGAGTTGCCATGATAGTTGTGGGAGTGGGTATCTTTTAACATTAGCTTGTCAGAAAATCTGAGTGATCTGAGATTAATACTAGGTTGGACTAGGTTAGACAGAGCAGAGCAGTTGCTAGGATGGTGGATGATTTTGTGGGCCATGGTAAGTTTATTGAGAAAAGAAAGGTTAGGGAGTTCTAGCCAGTTGAACTGGGAGAGAACTGGGCAGTGGTGAGTCCTATGTGGGTGATTAGTGGCAAACTTGGCAATTTTGTTGTAGCAGGATTCTAGGTTATTGAGGTCAGTCTTTCACAGGTTTGTGAATATATGGGATCCACAGAGGAGGGTAGAAAGCAGGTGTAACTGAGCAGTGGCCAGCCTGGCGCTTTGAGTAAGGTATGGTTTGGCCCTATAGAGGGTGCCAAGCTTGATGTGGATTTTTTTGATTGTCAGAGAAATTTGTTTATCAAATTTTAGATTATCATCTATTGTGACACCTAGAAGTTTAGTCTGGTTTCTGGGTTCTATCTTGGTTCTGTTCGAGGAGAGGATTGTGAGAGGGGACTAGCATGGTTTGGATTTCTTATTTCCTTAAGACTATTATCTTAGTTTTGTTTGGATTTACTATGACATGATATTCATTGAGGTATTTTTCTATGTCCTGAAAAGACGTTTGCATTTTTAATTGAAGTTCCTGGGATGAAGCGGCTGAGCAGATAAGTGTAGCATCATCAGTGTACTCGATATTGGAGGCTAGTTGAGTTGCAGAGCTGAGGTTGTTCATAAATATGCTAAAGAGGAGAGGACCAAGTATGGAACCTTGGGGTACATCAGCCGAAATGAGGAGTATGGGGAAAGCCTGTTCTCCCATTCAGTAGCTTACTGTCAGTTGGAAAGATAGCTATGGAACCAGGGCAGGGATGATGAACTGAGACCATAAGATGTGAATTTGAATTTGGTGGGTAATGATGTCAAAGGCTTTGGACATAACAAGAAAGATAGACGAGACAAGCTGGCCTTCATTTAAGAGATTATCAGTGGTGTTAATGAAAGTTATTAGGACAGTACTAGTACTATGTTTAGGTCTAAAGCCATGTTGAACTGGATAATAGGTTGTGACTAAGGAAGTGGTTAAGTAGTTGATTGTGGATTCATTTTTCTAAGATTTTTGAAAGGGAGGAAAGGATGGCTATGGCACAGAAGTTAGTTAATTCTTTTGAGGACCCGCCTTTGTAGAGGGGGATGATGTGTGGTATTTTCCAGAGAAGTGCACTGTATTGTTCTGCAATAGAACAGTTAGTCAGGATAGATATAGGGTAGGCAATAAAAGAGGCGGCAGTTTTTAGAAATTCATTAGTTAGTTGGTCACCTGCAAGACAGCAGTGTTTTAGCTTGGTTAGGAGAGTTTTTATGTAACTAGTTTGAATGGAAGTAAAAGTGAAGGTGTTGGGATTATCTGGAGTAGAAGTGGGAAGAGTAACTGGTTGATTAGGCTGGTAACCTAGCAGGGAGGTGATAGTTAGTGCTTTACCATAATTTTTGGGGGTTGTTTAGGTGTTTCTGTTGACAGGTTTGGAAGTAAGTTTGCTTGTGTTTTTTTATTGGTTTCTTAGCTAGATTCCACAGTTCTCGATATGTTAAGAGGTTTACTTTATCTTTGGTGGTATGGTAAGCTGACCAGGCTCTAGCTCTGCGTTTAAGTAGCAGTTTGGTGTCATTGGTTAGCCAAGGTACGTGCTTGGCTTTTGAGTGTACTGTCCTAGTGGGAGTGAGGTTATTAACTGTTTTAAGGAAGGTATTGTTGAAGTACTGTACAGCCAGATCTAGATGGAGGTTTTTAAGTGGCATTTTGGTGTCATTGGTTAGTCAAGGTAGGTGCTTGGGTTTTGAGTGTACTTTCTTAGTGGGAGCAAGGTTATTAAGTGTTTTAAGGAAGGTATTGTTGAAATACTGAACAGCGAGATCTAGATGGAGGTTTTTAAGTGGCATCCAGTCACATTGTTGGAATAGTAAGTTAAAAGTAGAGGGGGGAGAAGTTTTTCTTGCTACAGATGTATTTGTAAGTGATGTTGTTTTGAGTATGCACACGTTTTCTGTATAGAAAGTGTGGAGTGTGGTTGCTGACAGAGTCTGGAAGGCAACCAGCTTGGTAACTTAGGTGGGTTTGTTAGTCAATATCCAGTCTAATGTTGACTGCTTTTTGGAATGTTTGTATGTGCAAGTTGGACATGTTATGGTTTGGGTGAAGTTGAAAAGGTTTAGGAAGTTGGAGGGGTTAATGGATGAGCAGGATTGCCAATCAGGGTTGAAATCACCAATAACTGTAGATGTTATGCTGTCCATATCTCACCTTCATTCTCGCTGTTTGGGTTCGGAGCCCAGCCGTATACTATAGCTCAAGAGCTTTTGCTGGCTTGAGTCTAGCCCCTATCCCAGCATGCCTAGCGGTAGTTACCCAGATCTCGTTTGCTGCTTGCAGCTTCGAGATTGCGGATACTGGCTCAGGCTAAGTATTTTTTTCTCTTCTTATATTTTTGAGCAAAATTTTCTAGTTTAGCTTAGCTAACTTGTTAACTGTAGTTGTCTTAGCATTTATATATATCCCTATCCCATCTGAGTGACTTGTTTTTGTGCAAATTAATAATATTTTCTCTCTAGCCTTTACCCCTCTTTCAAACTTGTTTAAATTAGAGGGTTCTTTCTTCCCCTTTTTGCCTTTCCTTTAGCTTTTAAGGAGTTTGCCGTTTAACTTAGAGGCTCTCCCCCCCTTCTCTTTTTCCCTGTCTGTTAAGAAAAAAAAAATTAGGGTATTGTTTGTTATTGCCATAGTTTTTTTCTCTTTATCTAGCAATACAGAGTACTTCATAGTCTTATTATTAGCAGTCATAGCCTTAGACATAGTGCTGTTTTTCGATCATGTCCAAGTGTACTGTCAAGGATTCTAAACCTTCGGGTTTCAAAAAATGAGACTCATGTTGCCAAAAGATGTCCCTTACGAACGGGCACACGAGTTGTGTATATTGTTTGGGCCCTCTTCACCTGCAGGACTCGTGGCCTGTCTGCCATGCCTTTAGTTCACGAGTCCTACAGGAGAAAAGAAACAAACTAATCTTGAGAGGTTTGCTCAAGAGCCCCTTTGATGCTGCCATGGAGGGGACTCAGCCAGCTAAAAAACTGGATAAAGTCAAGCCTTCATCCTCTTTAGCTCCGAGTTCGGACCCATCTAAGGACAAGGATAAACCTCAAGCTAAGTCGGACCCAACTTTCAGTTCCAACAAGACATCTTCACCTACGTCTCCATCTGTGTTTTCGAAGCCAGTAAGGTCCCATAAGTCCAGGTCTCCTGCCTTGGAACCAGTGTTGTCTGCTCCACAGTCTCCATTATTACAATCTGTGGCGGTCAGTCACCGGTCTTCAACCCATTCCTCTCACTCATCAAGGAGCCTCTCGGATGATGATGTGGAGAGGGTGGTAAAGAGGCTTCTTAGGACACCAGCGTTAGCCAGAAAATACTTTTGGACCCATCCCAGATGGAAATGGTGCTGACAGCCCAAACAACACCTGTCTCGATTCCTCCTCTGACTCCTCTGAGTTCGGAGCCGGAGTGTATGGAAGTTGTAGTGGTGGAACTGTCAGTTCCAGTAACCTCCTCTAGTCTTTCGGTTCCAACTATCACTCTGATCTCCTCGATACCCCCTTCTATCAAGGGATCTGGGGGCCGACACTCTCTCGTTGGCTACAAGGGGGGGAGCGGCATCAGACCCTTGTGCGACCCTACTCTTCCTCTCGGAGCTTCAGCGCAGGTCAGCTCAGCTCCTACATTGGCCTTGGAACCATCACCCGCAGTTTGGAGGAAGTCTCCTGCTTCTTCGAGCTGGAGATTCTTTCGGGTCAGGACCATGATGCCTTCGAGGTGATGAGGAGTGTGCTCTCTGCTGAGACTGCTCCACCCTCGGCTCCATTGGCTCCTTTGCCCTTGGTGCCAGTGTCCGCCTCTGACCCTCCCCTCCGCCCCAAGCACAGGGAACCCATGCTCCAGGAAGCCCCATTGGGTGATCCCACCTCGCCAAAACCTCCCCTGAACATCTCTCAGAGGAGGTCCCTCAGAAGAGGACTTGCAAGAGGAAGCATGTGGACTCCACTAAGTCCTTGACATCAGACATACTTGGATGACTCAGAAGGGTCCACAAGGTACCCCTCTGAAGATGTCTCTTTTTTAGACATCTTAAAAATCCTTAGACAGAGGGATGACTGCAGATGAGTCAATGTACCTGGATGCATTTGGTTCCCGACCTTCCACCTCTTGGGTATCTTCTCCTTTCGATCCACTATTGCATGTAGTGAGTCGGAAGGTTTGGAGCTCTCCAGACACAATGGAATCAGTTCCGTGGAGGCCCAATAAATTCATTGCAGCCCCTGAAGACAGGCTTTTCTTATCTAAAGATGTTCCCGTTGCTGCTATGGTGGTGGCAGTAGCCACCAAGAAGGAATTATCGGAAACTTCTTCATCTGTCCATCCGCCGAATAAAGCTTCTCATATACGGACAGATATGGGAAGCGTATGTTTTTTTCAGCGACCTTTACACTCAGGTCGTTGAACTATTTGTCCAACTTTACAAGGCTTCAAAGGGATCTCCTCAAGGAGTTAGGAGATACCTTTTAGGATCTTACAGCTGCAGGTGCCTCAGCAAAGCAGCTTCTCAGCTCACGACCTTGACTTCAGTGGTTAACTCCTCCATGCGGCTCATTTCTTATGCAGCCGATGGGGCAAGCAGGGTTGCAGGCACAGGCGTAGCCTTATGCAGATACTCCTGGAAGCGCCTTTGTCATTTTGCGGAGGCCTTCAAGTCTTCTTTACCAATGCCCCCTTTGACGGCTCGTCCCTGTTCAGGCCTCAGGTAAAAGAGACTCTTACCAGATGTGAACAGGATGGTAAAACTCTCTGCCATGGGAGTACATTTTTCTGCTCTATCTAGACCCTATCCTAAAGGCCAGAAGAGCGGGAAAATGTTCTGGAAATCCCAGGGAGCTTCGCCTGACACACACGGAGAATTTTCTCCCAGGGGCAGAGGGGGAAATAACAATGGAAGACGCCGACCTCATGGCAGGGGGGGTCTGCCGAAACAGCGTGACAGAGATACCTTCTCTGGTAGGCCCTTCCAATGCTTCTGAAGGGAGGCCTAACTGCCTGACTCCTGAGACAGTTGGGGGGAGAGTATCCTTGCACCCAAAAGCCTGGCAGACAATCACAGAAGATACATGGGTACTATCCATAATATCCGGAGGTTGCAATATCCCTTTCTCACTACTTCCCCTATCAGAAAGACAGTACTCTATACCAGATGTTCCACCCAGTCCTAGAGGTTCAAAGGTTCCTAAGAAAAGGAGTCATCCAGGAATTCCCCGCAGACCAAATCGGATCCAGAACTTACTCAAGGTTCTTTTTAGTTCCAAAGAAAACGGGGGACTGGCAACCCATTTTGGATCTCAGCAGGCTGAACAAGTCAGTCAAGAAAACAAAGTTCTGGATGGTAACACTGCAGTCCATTCTCCCCTTCCTGGGACAGGACAATTGGATGTGCTCTACTACCATATAAAAATGGACAGACGGTCAAGGAGATATCTACGCTTCTGGCTGGGAGCCAGTCACTTTCAGTTCAGAGCTCTGCCCTTTGATCTTACCACAGCCCCCATGGTGTTCACCAAATGCATGGCAGTAGTTGCAGCTCACCTGAGGCATCAAGGATTGTGGGTGTTTCCATATCTAGACGACTGGCTCCTTATTGCCACCACCGAGCATCAACTAATCAGGGCAAGGAATACACAATCCGATCTTGTTCTCAACTTGGGATCACCATACACTACGAAAAATCTGCCTTGTTGCCTTGTCAATATATTACCTTTATAGGGGCATATTTAGACACAAGGGGATTTATAGCAAAGCTGCCTCAAGAAGGAGTATTAACGATCCCTCGCCAAGTTGTCATACTGTTCACACAAAAGAGGATTCAAGCAAGATTTGTCCTCAAGGTCCTGGGTTCTATAGAGGCTTCTGTTTGCACAATGGTCATTCCAGGACTTACCATGTTACATCAGATTCTGATCACGGAATCCTGCAAAAGAAATCTGGAGTGGTGGCTTCACTCCCCTATGGTGACAATAGGCAGGCCATTTCTACCCCCCCAACAACCTGTAGCCACAGTAACCACAGATGCTTCTCAGATAGGGTGGGGGGCATTATCTGGGACATACTGTTCAAGGGACTTGGCAGGAACAAGAGTACCACTTGCACATTAATTTCCTGAAGATGAGAGCAGTGCTCCTGGGTTTGCAAGCACTTCAGGACTCTCTACCTATAGGAACTATAGCAATTCAAACGGACAATATGTCAGTAGTATGGTACATCAGCAAACAGCTGTATGAATTTGGCAATGGGCGATGTCTTCCCAACGCTTTCTGGTTGCAATGTACATCCAGGGGAAATCCAACATGATAGCGGACAAGCTCAGCTGAGCTATCCTGATGTCCCACGAGTGGTCCCTGAAGCAGGAAGTTGCGGACTTGATTTTTCGAAAATGGTGCCAGCCATGCTGCGATCTGTTTGCCACCCCCCTCAACAACAAATGCAGCAACTACTTTGCCCTCGTCCCACCACCGGGACAGTCAACCAGAGACGCACTTGTTCACGATTCACCCCTGGGACTGCTTTACGCTTTTCCACCTTTTCCCCTGATCCCTAAGGTTCTTCAGAAAGCACAGTCGTTAGGTTGCAAGTTAATCCTCATTGCTCCTTACTGGCCTCGTCAAATATGATTCCCATTCCTTTGGCCTCACCTGCAAGAGGAAACTTGGATCCTGGACCCAGTGCCAGATCTTTTGAGACATCAGTCGGGGGCTCTCCATCCTTCCATTCAAACTCTCAAGCTCACAGCTTGGTTTCTCCACTTCCGGTCTTAGCCAGGCTTCCCGATGTTTCCCGGCCAATTCAGCACATTTTGATTTCCTCCCATAAGCCCACTGCTACGAGACTTTATGCTAGTAAATGGAAGAGGTTCTGTTGTTGGGTGGACAAAAATCAGGTTGCTCCTTTTACTGCTCCCATTTCAAAGATTCTTGAATTTCTCACTGAAACATTTGACCAAGGAGCAGCTGCAGCTACTATCCAAGTCCAGTTAGCTGCCATTTCAAATTTCCATCTGGGAGAAATGGGTTCCAATATCATGTCCCATAGATTAGGCAAGGCTTTCCTAAGAGGTACTACCCTATTAAGACCTCCGATAAGAGAACCTCTTCCCCCTGGAATCTAAATTTAGTTTTAGACACACTGATTCTTCCTCTCTTCGAACCATCTGCTTCTTGTCCACTCATATTTCTGACCTAGAAGACCCTTTTCTAGGTTGTAATTACCACAGCTAGAAAGGTCTCAGAATTACAGGCCTTATCTATTCGTCCTCCTTACTGTTTTTGCTTGTTTTATCAAAGTTTGCACTGTTTTTACTGTATTTATAAGCTCAAACTGTTTACTGCACTGCTCTTGAAAATTTTTGCTTAGTTTGTAAAGTTTCTAATACACTCAGGTACCTAGCTGTTGATATATAGCAGTTAAAATTATAGCATTTTATTTGTCTTGTTTTCTTTCTAAAAAATCTTGAAAAAAAAAAAAAAAAATTTAAATACTTCATTTCCTAATGTTTTGTTCCAGAGACCAGATTTTGCCCTGGGCTTTGTCTTGATCCCTGGTGTTTGGTCTTTTTTCCTTTTTTTCAGAATTTTCTTGGTTTTTGCAGCCAGGTGAGAGTGGGAGTACTGAGCTGCCTGTTGAGTGAGAGGAGTGGGTTTTAAACTTAGAAATTGGGTTTATTGGTGCATTTTTTGTTGTTTGGCCCCTTTTGGGCTGCCCTGGTATTTCCAGCCCTTAAGCTACTGGGCGGCGCTTTAGCGCTATTCGCAGCGGGTTTAAACTACTTCTCAAACTATTCATCACCTAAAATTACTCCTCTATTTTCTTTTCTCTTCAAATGTTCCTTGTTGACTAATAAACTGTGTTTCCTCTCTGTATAATAAGTGTAAATTATCTATCAGGGTCTTACTGCCCTCTACTTCTATATTCCCCCCAGCAACCACTTGCTCCTACAGTACCTATCACCTGGATACAGCACCTTGTTTTATATGTCTACACCCCAAAAAAGGCCATTTCTGTTGTCACATCCACCTTCAGACAATCTTTATTTTTTTTTTTTTAGTCTTTCCTTGTCTAACAACACAAATACTCCACGAACTTCCTCTCCTGCTCAGCTGGTGAACCTGGAAGCTGGGAAAAGATAATCACACTCAGACTTGACACAAGGAGACACAACTCTCCCACACAACACAGAACATAAATACATCCTCTACAACTACAAATCATGGCTGAGAGAGAGCTCTCACTCGGGACAGACCATGAAGGCTACCAAGGAGAAGAGCAGAACAGCAGACCAAACAGCTACCTCAGGTAATACACAACACCACAAAAAAGTACACACTACACCAGCATCACAAAACTGACTCCAGAGCTGAAAAATCAAAAAAACAGCCACAGACACTAGTCACACCAACCCAAACAACTACACACACAGAAGTGTCAAGCACCACATACACCATAGCCACACAACAGTAGAGACACTAGTCACAGCGCCACAATCCAAGAGCAAACACAGCACTCCACTTACTGCCAAGTGGCACACTAGACACACACTCCCGTCTTGTGAGCTGGACTGAGCGTTGAGGCTCAGACAGTCATAACTGAGTAAAGCTAACCCCCAGCGAGCTCTCTGACCTTGTGGCCAAAGCAGGTACAGCATACGACCTTCAGCAGTCCCGCGCTGGTGTAAGCGACTGCTTTCAATCCTTAGTCAAGATGATCAGTGACTACAGAGCACCAAACTTCCTTCACATAAGCCAGATGTATGACCCTGAGAATATTCTGATGACCTTGGAGATTCGGATACCTTGTGAGGGCAAAATGACCCACTTTTACAATTTTATGATCATGGCAACAATTCAAAGGAACCACCTTGTCCTAATTGGCAAAATTCAATGATTGAAACCTACCACCTAGACTGGAACAGGCGCGCAGAGCCCACTGTCACCCCTGCCTTCTCAAAAGTTGTACAGCAACCCTACTCCACAGGTGACTTAAAGTATGGATCAAGGCCTTCAAGGCTTGCCACCTAAACCTGGTTACCTCAGAAGAAAACTCAGGCAAATGCTATCAGGTAATACCTCACAATGCAAAAGTTCATTAAGGCCGGACACATACCTGAGAGGAGGTATGTAAGATCATCAAACCGCACCACCTCCAACCTAGCCATTCACTGCGCCTGATGCACCCAAACCATCATCATGCAGTTCAAGGAGAAAATAAGGACAATACCAAGAGATTTGCTGACAACGAACGAGGGAAAGTAAACCACACCTCAAGATTGGTCTACTAGGAAAGGATGTCTACCATAATGTAGACTGACCATACACCATAAGTCCTAAACTTTTTATTCAGCTGTTCTAATATAAGACCAGACTCAGGCTCATCATAACTCCTGAGTCAACACACACTGGAGGGGAAAATGTGATCTAGGAACACCATCATACTAGGTGACTACTGGACTCAACACCATGGACTGCCCCTACTAATCCAGAACCATCACACACAAGCCAACACGAGTCCTATACCCTAAAAGTGTCGAATACATAAGTGAAAACATCACCATGGACAGACTCACTTCCTAAGATCAAGAGTCATAAACATACTCCCTGAGAGCTGCCAAATTACAAACCCACATGAATAGACTACATGTATACCCCTCACGCACCTGCAGGCTCTGTCCGCTAGCACCGGAAAGGCCTCACACCGCCCCCAGAACTTCTAAAAAAACTTCACACTTCTAAACTTCATCATCCCAGCCTCAACAAAGACTCTGGTGGTCCACTTCAACTCAAGATAGAACAGCAAAATCAAGAACTCTGTGGTGAATCAGGCAAACTAAACTTTACAAAGACTCTTCAGAACATCATCAGGCAACATTTGGAGAAACCAAAGCTGTAAAAGCCAAGAATATAAAAGGCCGACAAACTTTACAAAAATGGGCAAAAAACCAAAGGAGACAACCATAAAAGCGTAAAGAGATAAAGTTGAAAGAAAACAAAAAAAAAAAGGACATACTAGATAACAACAAAAAAGAGCTAAAGGCATAAAATCAAAAAGAAGCAAAGTAGAGGCTATCTGACAGGTTCGAATGTAAGCCCAAGAAAATCCTCAGGAAAAGGAGATATGCTCAGAGATTACCAACACACCCCAATCATCCAACCCTGATGTGGAAAAGGAGAGGATCCCAGGGCAAAAAACAGAGCAAACATGGGACCCTCTGGTGTCCCCCCTTTATCTCCCCCCTACCCAATGAGAAATAAGAGTTATCTTGAGCGACTGTGCTGTCCTCTCTCAAAAACCACCTCGAGGACGTACCCTGGGGTTGGCCCGGCTGTGTGCCCACACCAGACTCACGGTGCCTCATGGTGTGCCCTCGGCACATAATCCCATTAAAGTGATGACCTTAACGGCTGTGTGCCCTGGAAATTGGCACCCCATTAAACCACATACCCAAACCCAGTTTGGCTTTGTCAAAACCAGATCACAAGCTTTTAAGCTTGGTTGGATTGGCGAAACAGGGAAATTACAACGACATGGCTTTCCATAGAGCCTACCTGGACCTTCTTTCGGGTATCACACAAAACTCACATAAAATCATGCAGAGGAACTTTCAACTTTTGATGTAAACAAAAAGGCCACAATACCTGCCCACAGGGTCAGAGTGACTTTTGGACATGTGAGACTAGAAGCAAGCTTAATTAAACACTCCCATACTGTCAGGCATCAGGGGCAGTAGATCTGACGCCTAGAATTCAGTCCAAAGCGCACACTGACTTCTGGCCAAGGACAAGAGCTTACAGCCAACTGGTCAGACAGAAACTGGGTGAGCGTACAAACTGGCAGGTGGTGGTAACACTGACAGTCTCAGTGAGGGACAGAAGGTGACACAAAAAAGCGGGTCACAAGCATGCACATGGCCTAGTCTTAATGACCAAAAACTTTGCAAAGGTTCTGCTATGCAAACCAGGAATCAACTCTTGGTACACAGTAATAGTCCTAAAGCCTAAGAGGGAACCCAGGGGATACATAGCTGGCAAGATATAGATCACCATACCCAAACAATATTAGGAAGACCCTTCTAGACACCATACCTTCATCTCTAAACTCAGTGCTCTGGAACATCTCACACAAGGGAGGTACCAGGTTCTAATCAGACCCCCAGTTGGTGAAGTTGCACTACATTTTACATTGGATCATCAAGTGCCTCAGACCTAAGCCGAGGCCTTCCTTAGCCCCATCCACAGATCTAGAAATCTCAAAGTCTGTCTGCCCGACTCAACAGTCTCACCAATCCAGACAAGGGTTACCCCATCAGCAGTAGGTAGTCATACCTTCTACATATGTCAAACCCATCAAACCAAAACATACCACCACAAAACCTCAGGTCTCTAAATCTGTCAGAGCCACCGACTGAAAACCGCTTAAGCCCCAAGGAAATTGCTTAAGGAGGAGGTGCTGGAGGAAAAATTCATACATTTGAAGACTCAAAGATAAATTATATGAAAATCCCTCTTAATGTGAGGCACCTCTCAAGCTGGACCCTGCAACAGAGAATCTGTCAACATGAGATATAGATTCATTCTATACCTCTCAAATACCTCACCATCACAGAGGACTGATGTGGACAGCAAAATAATCCAAACTCGGTTCAGCACTAAAAGGGTAGGAAACTAGAGGCTTCTATGAAATGTAGGATGTAAGATATGTCTAGCCAGATCACCCAAATGAACCTATGAACCTATGAACTTGATTTTACATAAAGATCGTGTTTCTCTCAGAACCAACCCCTCTTTCTTACCCAAGGTATGCTCTGACTACAATCTGAATCAATCCATAGAGCTTCCTGTGTTCTTCCCCAGTCATGGCAACAAGGCAGAGTATAAGCTTCATCAATTGGATGCTCATAGACAGTTGCATTTCTATTTACACAGGACCAAGGAATTTAGAAAATCTGATCAATTGTTCATATCCTTTGCGGAAAATAAAAGAGGTTGTGCGATCTCGAAGGTGACTTTATCAAAGTGGCTTTCAGACACCATAAAACATGTCTACGAGTTGCATAAACAAAAACTTCCAGCAAAAATTAAAGTGCACTCAACAAGGACCTTTTCTACCTCTATTGCCTTTCAAGCCAGATTGCCTTTGGATTTGATCTGTGCAGCAGATACATGGGCTAATCCTCATACCTTTATCACTCATTACAAATTAGATGTGGCCTCCCGGAACAGGGCATCCTTTGGTTCCACTGTCCTGAAGAGTTTTTTCCAGTGAGCCACCCAAGAATCAGTTGCTGGGGACACTGTCCCAAGCAGCAAGAATGAAGGTGAGATATGGACAACATAACATAAAGAAGTTATGTACTCACCATAACATTCCATGTTTGTTGTCCTTGATTTCGCCTTCCATTTTGCATCCCTCCCTCCTTCCCCCTTCCTGGAGGATCGAGAGGAATTCCTTGTTTTATTGGCTATACTGGCTGGGCTTCCTTTATACCATACCTTATAGTTAGTCTTAGTCTATTACTATTACTATTGTGGAGGGATCCCATCTTTATATATAGGTGTCATTGGTTATGTCAAGTAGAGTATATCTCGTCTCTTTATATGGACTAGTGTTGAATTATCACAAACGAGATCTGGGTAACTACCGCTAGGCATGCTGGGATCCTTTTACTGCTTGCCTCGAGCCAGTAAAAGCTCTCGAGCTATAGTATACAGCCGAGTCGGAGCCGAGGATCGGCTCCAAACCCAAACAGCAGGAAGGAAGGCGAGATCATGGACAAGAAACATGGAATGTTATCGTGAGTACATAACTTCTCTTTTCTTGGTTAAAATTGGTAGATGCCCAAGAAAGTAGACTGGGTTGATTTCAAGGTGAGTAGTTAGGATTTCAGAGTTAGGTAAGTCAGGAGGAGCACAGTTTAGTTGTTCAACTTTGAGGGTGTCCTTAAACATAATGGTGACTTCACCACCTTTTTTCTATAATCTAATGATGTTATAGCCAGTTGTGATAATGTCTTTGTCTTTAATGTGGGGCTTTAACCAGGTTTCAGTTATCACAGCTGTGTCCAGTGAATAGGTGGCTATGGCAGCATGGAATTCACTGGCTTTTCTTACGATGCTACAGAGATTGAAATTAGTTAAGAGCAGATCAGTATTGGAGGTTTTTAGAAGGGGGTAGGGATGGGAATGTGTAGTGGACTGAATAGAATTTGTTGGGGTGGTAGGTGGGGAAGATTGTAGGCAGGGTGAGAACTTAATATTGGGACCTGGGTTGGGATGGATGTCAGCTTGGAGTTTAATTTGTGTTACATAGTGTAGTAGAAGAGGTCCAAGTTTGTCAATCAGTTTTTGATAGCTGAAAGCTGAGGAATTAGGATAGTAGGTGTATATATGTTTGAAATGTAAAAGAGAGGTTGAGTTGTTAAAACGTTGTGGGCTGATGTCAGTATAAGTGTGGTATTGAGAGTAATGGGTGGACAGTAGAAGTGTTGGAGAGTGGAAGTGTCTGATTTTGTATGAGTGGGTGGAGATGGAGCTATAGGTAAGTTAAAGAAAATGGAGAAGGAGAGTATTGGTTAACAAGGAGTAGTAGAGATGCATGGTGGGTCGACAGGTGAGGTAGTAGAGCGAAATGTAGGAGAGGGGAGGGGTAGAGTGAGTTAGAGAGTAGTGACTGGAATATATAGTGGAGAGGATGGGCTTGATGAGGTAGGGTTGATAATTGAAAATATGGGTGTGGATAGGCTGAGGGGAGAAGGGCTGTGGTTTGGTTAGATATAAATGTAAGGAAAGTGGGTGTGTGGGAATGGGGGTAGGGTAGAAGAGCAGAGTGAGGGCAAATGGAGCGGGTTGAGGCAGACTCATGGTTTCAGCCGTGAAGTAAGGAGAAAGAAAAAATACCAGTAAACCTGGGTAAGTTGTGGGCCATCTATAGGTTTAGAGCTAAGAATGCTTTTGTTTTTCTAGAGGAGAAGCCTTACTATTAATAAATTGCTGCTGCCGAGTGAGATTTGTTGTGCTAGCAGAGCCAGGTCTAGGAGATGGAGCAAAAATGGAAGATGTTTCTTCCATTTTTGCTTGGAAATGTTTACATAGATATTTTCATATCCCAAGTAGACTCCACAGAATTTTTCCTCAGGTAGACAGCAAATGTCGGAGATGTAATGGGGGAAGAAAGAAGTAACAGGACCATATTTTCTAGGAGTGTAATGAGTTGGCAGATTTATGCAGACTACTCTGTCAGTTATACTGGGTGAGCAAATTGATGTAACTAGGGTAATGATTTTTCTGAGCTATGATAGAGGCTGTATAAATCTTGACTTGAGATGATTGTCACTGTTAAAGTGACACCCTGACCCCATGTCCAAAATGGGAAAAAAGGTTGAGGATGGATGATACAGAATCTGAATTGTCTAGACATAGTAAGGCCTTGCTGAGTCTAATTATGGTGGTTCCCAAAAAGCAATTACTAGAAAATGTAAATCAGTGTCTAAACTAACTGCACTAGAATTAGTGAATATAGTAACAGAGAGAGAGAACAACTGGAACTGGGATCTTTAAAAAAGGGTGGAAGCAAATTACTTAGGAAAAATGGGAACTGGGCGAGCAATACATACAGGGGAGGAATTAGGTTTAAAAGAAGGTAGGACTTGAATGAGCTATGCAGTGTTTGAATGGTAATGATTGGGTAGATTCTAAGTGATATATAATGTTTGCAAATAGGATTATGTCAGTATGGTTTGTGATGTAAAATGCTATGGTTTGGTTTCATTTATGTAACTGTATGACTGCTTATGTCATAAGTGATAATTTAATAAAGATGTTTCTTGCTTTAAAAAAAGTTTGGACCTGTATATATAGTTGTTGTAATGTATCATAGTTGCAACTAAATTTCAGTAAATGTGAATGTTGCTTTGCGATCTTGGCCAACATAATGTGGTACACAGGTCTCTTCTAATGTAACCACATTGTAGTTACAGGTCAGTCTGTGCATACTACGCCTAAAACTTTGAAGCATGAACAAAAAGTTTTCTTAGGAGGGGTGGCAATGATGTTTGATATTTAGACTGGAAGTGTCTAGGAGGCTCTCAACTTGACATTTACTGAGGGCCCCCAAAATGCTAACACCAGCCCTGAGTGTCATATATTTGTCAAAACATTGTTGTCACATAATTTCCAATTGACCAAACAGTTAATCTTATTTAATGTTTCAAATTAAATCCTCCTTGTATCAAAACAAAATAAAGATCCTCTTCTTTTATGTCTTTTAGCTACTGAAAGGAAACTAATCATCAGAAATTAGAAGACAATTATTTCATCCTTTATAAATACATTCACTATTATTTATGAATGCCAAATGACACCACCAAACTGGAGCCAACACAAAGATGTAAACTACATATTTCGGTTCAGCCCCTTTTTATTGATGGAAAAATATAGTATAACCAGTCCATTGTGATCTTCATTGAAATGTATTAATAATAATATTATTCTAGAATAATATAAACAGCAACTGACACACCTCAAGTATAGTATATATAGTTAGATTAGTGATTTAGTTGAATTTTATTTAACTATCTAACTATCAAATGCACTATCTAAACATATAATTGAAAATGGTTCAGTACATGTTTTTGAGTTTAGGGTGATTGATATGGTATATAGAAATATGAGGTGGGGTGATATTAATAATAAACTTGAAACTAAAGAATATGAATGGATTATACGCTTATGAGCTGATCACCCACCAGGGATTAACTTAACCGTGAGTCTCAAACCAATCCTTAAACATAAGCAATATTGCTTGAAATAGATCTCTTTAAGTGTTTAATTGAATGTTGTATTTGATTGGTTGTATTTTTATGAGGTTGTGTTTTTAATGAAGTGTATTGAACATTGTTTACATACACTGAGGAAGGGTTTGTTAACCTGAAAGTTTTGCTGATTAAATTTGGACCTTTAATACGTTGCTGAGTTCATTTTTCTTTGTTTTATTTAACTTGTTCATTTAATAGTTAACAGTAATTTTAATTTGTTATGCTTATTTTTTAGTATTTGCTCAAAATGTTAAAAGTCTATTATTTGTTTAATTAAAATCTCCAATAAAACATTTTGAAAAAAGCTGAGATGAACAGACCAAATCAAGATGATATTTTCAAGTTAAGATGATACATGGGAGCTCAGCTGGCTCAAAGCAAACCAAATGTTGCAGTCAGAATAAGAGAAGGTAGCAAAACAGATTAAGTTACTGCAGTACAAACTGTAACTAATTAGTCAAACTGTCAGGCCTACAGATTTTCAAAATACAAGTCAGGAAATAAAATGTGTATAACTAATGGCAAAACAGTAACATGAAACAAAAAAGTGTCAGAGCAGCCGAAATGCTGTTACATTCGATTTTTTGATAGGAATTTGATATGCTCTGAGTTCCACAGTGTTAAAATTGAAGCTGAGGGAATAAAACCCAGAACTATTCAGAGGCACACCAACATACAACCTTAGACATCTTAACCACTTAATGTTAAGTTGTCAATCTCGCCTTCATTCTTGCTGGATGGGTTCGGAGCCGACTCGGCCAATACTAAAGCTTGAGAGCTAATTCCACTGGCTCGAAGCTCCCCTATATCCCACAATGCTAGGCGGTAACTACTCAGATCTCGTTTGCCGCTTAGCTTCTTCTACCGGCTCTGGTAGGGTTAGTAAGTTTTCTTGTTCAGAAACTTCAATTTCAACCCCTATTTTTTCCATTTAGTATAGTTTTTATTTAAAGTATTCCATTAGTTTAAATCAGGTCCCCTCTTGTGTTAGAATTCCCTTTTTAACTTTTAGGCCTTTGGCCCTCTCCCTCTCCTTCCCCTAGTCCTTCAGTGTGACTGGATTTTTATTTTGGTTAAGGGTGTGTCTGTGTGTTGTGTTTGTGTTTTTCCTCACTCAGATTTTAGGATGTCTAAAGACTCCAAGGTCTCAGGCTTCAAGAAGTGTGATTCGTGCTGTCAGAAAATGTCTCTGACAGATGGTCACACTTCTTGTATGTATTGCCTGAGACCTTTGCACCTGCAGGACTCATGTGCTGTGTGCCATGCATTCAGCCCTAGAGTCCTGCAGGAATGCAAAAATAAGTTGATTCTACTTGGCTTGTTAAAGCCTGAAGGCCCCCCGACCTAGTCTGCGTCGGGGAAGCCTTGTAAGACTTCCAGACCGTTGGCTCCAGTTTCAGAGCCATCCCCTGGAAGCGTTAAAACGGCTTCGACATTGGCTCCGGCTGGAGCCGATGTTTCCAAATCTCATACCATCACCTCGGCTCTGGCTGGAGCCGAGGTTGACAAGACTCAGTTGGCTCCGATAGGCTTATCGGAGCCACCTTCAAAGAAGAGGTCTAGGTCCCCTTCCATCGGCTCCATCCATTCGGCTCTGGGATCTCCTCTTTTATCGGAACGGAGCCATAGGTCTCATTCCTCTCAGTCCTTCAGGCTGTCCGACCATGATTTACAAAGGGTGGTGAGTAGACTTCTCAAGTCCGAGGCACTGGCCCAAATGCTGCATAGCCCTACTCAACAGTCAGCGGCTATTTCCATCCCTGATTTTATTCCTCCTCCGACTCCTTTGAGTTCGGAGCTGGGGCTCATCGGAGCCGTGGCTGTCGGTGCTTTGGAGCCGATACCTTCCCTTTCGGCTCCGTCGTCTGCTCCAATTTCCTCATTGGAGGGATCTCGGCACCGAGCTTCCCTTGTTGGCTCCTAGGGGGCGAGTGGCATCGGACTCTTGTCCGACCCCATTCTCCCTCTCGGAGCATCGGCGCTGGTGAGTTCGGCTCCGACATCGGCCTCGGAGCCGTCCCTGTCGGTGCCGGGGGGGTTCTTGTCTCCTCGGAGCAGGGACCTCCGGCCTTGCCTGATAGGGGCACCTTCGAGGTCATGCGGAGCGTGCTAGACCCAGTGTCTACCCCACAGTCAGCTCCGTCAGCTCCTCCCTCTTCAGTGCCTGCGGTGATTTCTACCCATCCCCTTGTATCAGACCGCAGAGAGCCAGCTCCTCAGGTTTCCCCATTTGGAATTTCCTCCTCTTCCAAGGCCTCTCCTGATCCGGCAGGAGAACCCCCTCGGAAGAGACAGTGCAAGAGGAAGCACATTGACTCCTCTGAGTCTATCACCTCTGATACTGACTTGGAGGAATCTGAAGGTTCCCCTCACTCCCCCTCTGAGTATGTCTCCTTTGCTGACATCCTTGAAATCCTGAAACAGAGGGGGAACTGGCCCACCCTTAACCCTTCAGAGGACGAGTCAGTTTACCTTGAGGCATTCGGCTCTCGCCCTTCCACCTCCTGGGTGTCCCCTCCCTTTGGCCCCCTTATGGAAGTGGTGGCAAGGAAGGCTTGGACGGCCCCTGATTCAGTGGAGCCTACCCCAAGGAGGCCGTCAAAATTTATTACTGCCCCTAAGGAGAAAGAGTTTCTATCTAAAGGTGTCTCTGTTGATGCCATGGTGGTGGCCGCAGCCACTAAGAAGGAGTTAGCCGATCCTTCAGTACCTGTCCATCCTCCTAATAAGGAGTCTAGGACCATGGACAGGTACGGTAAGCGGATGTTTTCATCAGCGACCTTTTCAATGCGGTTGCTGAACTACTTGTGTCACTTCACCCGTCTCCAGAGAGATTTGCTCAAAGATATGGGTGAGGCTATACAGGATCCAACAGCTGAGGGGTTCCAAGACAAAATGAACTCCCAGTTGGCAACCCTGAATTTGATTGTTAACTCCTCCATGTGGCTTATCTCATATGCTGCTGATGGGGCGAGTATGGCCGCAGGCACAGGTGTAGCTTTACGACGTCACGCCTGGATGCAGCTTTGCAATTTTGCGGACCCTTTCAAGGCGTCCTTCACCAATTCCCCCTTTGATGGCTCAACATTGTTTGGTCCTCAGGTGAAGGATACATTGACTAGGTGCGAGGTGGAAGGTAAGACTCTCTCTGCCGTGGGAGTCTGTTTTTGTACCCCTTCTAGACCTTATCCAAAAGGTCAGAGGGGAGGGAAAATGTGGTTCCGCAAACCTCAGGGAGTCTTATCTGACGCACAAGGTCGATTCCCCTCTAGAGGCAGAGGGTGGAATAACAATAGACGCCGCCCTAGAGGCAGAGGAGGTCCGCAAAACCAGGGTAGCAGAGAATCTTTCTCTGATAAACCCTTTCAGCATCCCTGAGGAGCTGCCCGGCTGTCCACCTTCGGAGGCAGTCGGGGGAGGATTATCACTGTACCCAAAAGCCTGGCTTTCCCTCACCCAAGACAAATGGGTACAGTCAATCATATCCGAGGATTACAAAATTCCCTTTACTCACATCCCATCCCAACCCAAAGAACTCCTTCCAGACATTCCACCCAGTCTAAGGGAACAAGCAGCACTAGAAATATCAAAGCTGCTATCAAAAAGAGCTATCCAATCAGTCCCAGCAGACCAGCAAGGATCCGAATCTACTCCAAATTCTTTTGGTACCAAAAACAGGGGACTGGAGACCTATACTGGATCTCAGCAAGTTAAACAATTATATCAAAAAAACAAAATTCTGGATGGTCACGCTACAGTCCATTCTACCCTTCTTGGGTCAGGACAATTGGATGTGCTCGATAGACCTTCAGGATGCATACTACCATATCAAAATGCACAGACGCTCCAGGAGGTTTCTCCGCTTCAGGCTGGGAGCCAGTCACTACCAGTTCAGAGCCCTGCCCTTTGGTCTCACTACAGCCCCCCGAGTGTTTCCCAAATGCATGGCAGTGGTCGTGGCTCACTTGAGACGTCAAGGATTCCAGGTGTTTCCATATTTAGATGACTGGCTCCTTACTTCCACCACCAGACATCAACTGCTTCTATCCAGAGACTTCACCATCCAAACTTGCCAAGCTCTAGGCATTTCAATAAATTTCGAAAAATCTGCCTTGTCACCTTGTCAGTCTATTACCTTTATAGGCGCCACCTTAGACACACACAATCTTTCCACCAGACTTACAGAGCAAAGAGTGTTAGATATCCGCAAACAAGTTTACCTTCTATTACAATGCAACAAGGTCAAAACCAGGGTAGTCTTGAAGGTATTAGGACTCATGGCAGCTACTATCACCCTTCTCCCCTTAGCTTGTTTCCACATGAGGATCCTCCAATGGATGCTGTTTACTCAATGGTCCTTCCAACAGCTCCCGATGTCTCAC
Organism: Protopterus annectens; assembly: GCF_019279795.1. Taxonomy (NCBI): domain Eukaryota; kingdom Metazoa; phylum Chordata; order Ceratodontiformes; family Protopteridae; genus Protopterus; species Protopterus annectens. Next base: position 807,641,869 of record NC_056750.1, on the reverse strand, counting down.
ATCATATTAATAACTCAATCATGCAAGAATCACCTGTCTTGGTGGATCACATCACCTCAAGTTCTCCAGGGCAGACCTTTCATTCCCCCCCCCAGTCGCCACGGTGACAACGGATGCCTCCCTGATCGGGTGGGGGGGGGGCATTATCAGGGCAGGAAAGTCCAGGGCACGTGGCAACCTTTCGATTGCCACTTGCACATAAATGTCTTAGAGATGAGAGCAGTGCTTTTAGCGTTGCAAGCTCTTCAGGACTCTCTTCCCACAGGGACTATTGCAATTCAGATGGACAACATGTCCGCAGTGTGGTACATTAACAAACAGGGCGGAACCAGATCCTACCCCTTATGTCGGGAGGCACTCAGACTTTGGCAGTGGGCGATTTCTTCTCAGCGTTTTCTGATAGCAACGCACATTCCCGGGAAGTCCAACGTGATTGCGGACAAGTTGAGCAGGGCCATTCTCATGCCCCACGAGTGGTCTCTAAAGAAATCAGTGCTGGAAGAAGTCTTCCAAAGATGGGGCCAGCCTTGCTGCGATCTTTTTGCTACTCCCCAAAACAGCAAGTGTCACAACTTCTTCACTCTCTTCCCGTTACCAGGCCATCCCACCAGAGACGCTCTAGTCCACGATTGGCCCCGGGGACTTCTGTATGCTTTTCCCCCTTTTCCACTGATATCTCAATTAATTCAGAAAGATATCGCCTAGAGAGTTACAATGATCCTCATTGCCCCTTACTGGCCTCGACAGATATGGTTTCCATTCCTCCATCATTACCTGTTGGAGCAGCCTTGGCATCTGGACCCGGTGCCAGATCTGTTGACCCACCAGTCGGGCCAGCTGCACCACTCCCTTCATTCTCTCAACCTCACAGCGTGGTTTCTCCAATTCCTACCCTAGCCAGGCTTCCCTTAATCTCTCATTTGGTCCGAAACATCCTGATAGCCTCTCACAAATCTTCTACCAGGAAGATTTATAATAGTAAGTGGAAGCGTTTTTCCTTCTGGGCAGCGTCAAAAAATATAGACCCCTTCACTGCACCTATCCAGTCTATCCTAGACTTTCTGGCAGAGCTCTGTCATTTAGGCTCTTCTTCATCTACCATTCGAGTACAACTAGCTGCTATATCTAATTTTCATGTAGGTGTCTCAGACTCCAGTATCATGTCCCATAAGCTCTGCAAAGCCTTTTTAAGAGGTGTTTTTCTGCTCAAGCCCCCAATCAAAGATCCCCCACCTCAATGGGACTTGAATTTGGTTCTGGCATCCTTGATTCTCCCCCCCTTCGAACCAGCGGCTTCATGCCCTCTTAAGTTGCTCTCATGGAAAACACTTTTTCTAGTAGCCATAACTTCAGCTAGAAGGGTATCTGAACTTCATGCTCTGTGCAGTCATCCTCCTTACTTAGTTTTCCACAAAGATAGGGTGTCCCTCCGGACTAATCCATCCTTCTTACCTAAGGTTTCCTCTGAGACAAACCTGAACCAAACGATTGATCTCCCTGTCTTCTTCCCTGACTATTCCAACAGGTCGGAACAAAAGTTACATTTTCTAGATGTTCATCGCCAACTTAGATATTATTTAGACAGGACTAAACAGTTCAGGAAATCTGATCAGCTTTTCCTGTCTTATGCGGAAGGGAAATTGGGCCTTCCAGTTACTAAAGTGTCCCTTTCAAGATGGCTTACCTCTATAATTACCTTCATCTATGAAATCAGACATCAAAAACTGCCTTCAAGACCTAGAGCTCATTCAACTAGGGCATTAGCTACATCTGTAGCTTTTCAGGACAGGCTGCCAATAGATTCCATTTGTGCAGCAGCCACTTGGGCTTCTCCTCATACCTTCATTTTACATTACAAATTGGATATGGCCTCCAGAAACCATGCCAACTTTGGTTCCACTGTTCTCAAGAGTCTGTTCCGATAGGCCACCCGGAATAAGGTGCTAGGGATGCGGTCCCATCCAGCAAGAATGAATGCGAGATTGACAACTTAACATTAAGAAGTTATGTACCTACCATAACGTTCCATGTTAGTTGTCTTCTTCTCGCCTTCTTTCTTGCGTCCCACCCTCCTTCCCCCTAGCCTGGACAGACCGATAGGAAATTTTGGGATCTTCCTTTGGAGTTTTCCTTCCCACATGTTCTACCACCTCTATTCTCCCTTTTATGTTTGTGGTAGCTTACATTCAGGTTTATATAGAGGTGGGTTCTTTTTTCTCCATGCTGTGGAGATCAGAACTGCTTGGTTTAGCTATCAAACGAGATCTGAGTAGTTACCGCCTAGCGTTGTGGGTATAGGGGAGCCTCGAGCCTGTGGAATTAGCTCTCGAGCTTTAGTATTGGCCGCGTCCAACCCATCCAGCAAGAAAGAAGGCGAGAAGAAGACAACTAACATGGAACGTTATGGTAGGTACATAACTTCTTATTTCCTCTCCTTCTAACCCCCCAAGATAGGCTTCACTGCACAGACCATGTTTTCTCAGGCCTTGCTCTGAACTGTGGGAATCTCTCTCTTCTTTTCTTAAAGATCATTCCTTTTACCCCATTTTCTGATCAGAAATAAAAACACATTTCAAGACCCTAGGAAAATGTAAGTCTCTGGTCATATAACTTAACCTCTTCCTAACCTTCTGTTTTCAGTGTGATTATTTAAGCCTGTTAACTGATATCCACTTTGTATATAGTGTGTGTGTGTGTGTGTGTGTGTGTGTGTGTGTGTGTGTGTGTGTGTGTGTGTGTGTGTGTGTGTGTGTGTGTGTATATATATATATATATATATATATATATATATATATATCGATAGATAGATAAATATGTCGTCACTCTGAATATAATCTAATCTATCTATTGCCTTTATACCCTCAAGCCAGCTTGTGATATTCATTTTGTAGGTAATTGATAATTTATATATATGTATTTATTGCATTTTGTGATTTACTCTGTATAAAATGTGTAGAATTTATTGTGTTTACCAAGGGATGATACTGAAATAGGTCCAGTGGGATCAGTGTTCTACCCCAGAAAAACAAATTCAAAATAAAAATAAAACAAAACTATAAGATGAAGTTAGTAAGCAGCTGATAGGCTTCTGTGCTATACTGCCAGAGTGCTGTATGTTAAACCAATGCTGTTTTTTATTGCAGATAAATGAAGCTCAGCTCAATGAATAACATTTTAGTGCAGCAAGGCTTCAATTTCTAAAACTTTAAAACAGCTATAACACCAGTACTAAAGGATGTATTAAAAAAAAGCACTTTCTATGTTAGTTATAGATTTATTACAACTGAAGACTGAATGTTCCAGGGAGAGCTTTAAATTCTGCTTAGGAAACAGAGCCAAAGCAGGGAGCAAGCCGCAGCAGCAAAGTTACTAATAATGCAATGGACTACACTGAAGTCTGAAAATGGGGTAATAAGGAATAATATCAGTACAAAAGGTAGGAGGATGATCGAATAAGAAAAAATGAGGCAACAAATCTTGATTTTTTTTTTTGTACTAATGAGATCATATTAGATGATCATTTCCTCCTACTGGAGATATTAGGCAGGGCAGAGTACCACCTAAACACCACAGAGCTTATTTACAGTGGACATCGCACCTCCTGACCTCCTAGCATTAAAAATCATAAAATTGACCTTTAATGTCATAGCAGAGGACCCAAAAGAGGAACACTTTATTATTTTCAAGAAAAAATGTCTATAGATATATATATATATATATATATATATATATATATATATATATATATCATAATAATATATTAATATAATATAATAATATATTAATATATAATATAATGTCACACCTATAGTTAATGATATAGAATTGTTCTGTAGTCTATTAATTTAGTAATGTATGTACCCTTAAATAGGTCTAACTTAAAGAAAAAAAAAATCAGTAAATGTAGGTAGAGCTATGTTAAATCTGAGGACAAAAACATGGTGCTGTGCCTAAGTCATCTAAACCATAACAGTTAAGAGAAATGATTGTGATTGGTGTGAAATACCTGGCAGACTCTCAGGAAACCAGGGCACAAGGTGTAAGTTGACAGGCCCTGTGTTCCAATATCATATAGTGTTAATGAAAAACTGTTTAGATGTGCAAAGTATCTTTAATTAAATCATTCCTTATTCTTTATTCCTTTTTATAAAATTAGAGGCTGAGTTTCCTGCTAGTTTGATAACTTTAGAGGTTTTGCTTTTTCTAGTTATCTTCACATGGATGCCCATATCATAATAGGCTGAATGTTTTTCTTGCATGGTGTTTTAAAAAGTTATGTGTATGCAGGTTCTAACTGTTATTATTTATTTACAAACCTTGTGTTATACTGCTTATTCACACTTTATTCCAACGTCAAATATTTTTTTACCATAGAAATTGGATATTGTTTTACTTTCTGAGCATTAAATTATGTAAAGTTGTTATGGTGACAGATTACAAATTCAAGCACAATTTTAATGAGAGGTAACTAGTACATGAAGTCAAAAGAGTTAGTCAAATACAAAACCTCAGGCTACCTCACTGAAACATCATTAGCCTTACTGGTTATTATGGAGGAATTTTCTGGTCACTGGTGAACCCTCACAAACAGAGACCTGAGCGATCCACATAACAAGCTTTCCCAAGAAAAGCACATTAGCCAATTGAATATGACATGGTGACATGTAGAACTTGAGTTAGAAGCTTATCGGATAATATTTAAATAAGGCATTATATTTCATCCAAATGGATGTTTACTTAGAAAATACTTGCCACTCAAGGAGTTGTCAATCTCAGAACAATCATGAAAACATTTAACCATGTCCTATTGTTACTACTGGCAGCCCACAAATTTTCTACCTCACCATTTCAGCTATGTGCTGTGATCTCCTCAGATTACTATCTAAATTATCTAGCTGACGTTATGTGTGCACTATGGTAACAAGACAGCCCCTTTAAGATGGAGGGACAATGTTTGTACTGCATGGCAGATATGACACAGCTGATAATAGTGAATGGGAAACATGAACATAATGAGTCAGAGCAGGAAATGTTTTATAACTGCCTAGAATACATAATATTAAGGACTGCAGTCATTTAATCGTATTGTAAGCATTACATCCTTACCCTATCCACAGAGCTACCAAGGAGCTGGGGTGTTCTAAAAATGCTGTTGCAACAGCTATCTGCTTTAGCATCTGACATTTGTATAATCTTGTGGTAATTTTGTGTATCTTTTCTTTCCTTTCCTTTCGTAGGTTCTGCTTTAGATGTCACTGCTGGGCACTATTCTTATAAATTCAAAGCCCTAAATCACGGATGGCTTCACAACAGGAGAATGTTCCACCTGCTATGAAGCCCTCAGAAGAGACAGAAATCCCGCCAAATGCATTCTATGAAGAAGAAGAAGAAAAGCCGGAACTAGAATGTGCCATCTGCTTTAGCCAATACAATAATGTTTATAAGATGCCAAAGATGTTGCAATGTCATCACACATTCTGCTTGGAGTGCCTGACAAGGATGAATATGAAATCAGACTTGCCCAAAAATATCCTCTGTCCATTTTGTCGGGATCAGACTCCACTTCCAGAGGCTGGCCCACCAAAACTGGGAAATGACCTGACAATTCTGTCTTATTTGCCAGAAGGAATGAAAAAACTGTATAGTATACGCTTTAACCGTGACAAAGGAAAGCTTTTCATTCATCGGACTCCTTCCAGACCTCAAAATTCCATGCTGCCCAATTTCTGCCTTGAGACAGTCAGCCGGAGTATAGATGTGGGTCAGCCCACAGACGTGCATACCAGAGGTATGCCAAGGGTTCAACAAGCATGGAGTAGCTGGTTTCCCAGAAATCAGCGGTACTACTGCTGTCTGATGATGGCTGCAGCGACAGTGCTTGCATTAGCTCTTCTTATTAGTGCTGTCTTAATCTTTTTGCTTCCCAAAAAACAATGACTAGAGCGTCATCAGACAACTTGTAGTATATTGTTCCCAGTCATTGTTTTCCTTCAGACTTGTAAGACTATTAATCAGAATTATATCCTCAAGTAGCTGAAGATATGACAGGAAACTAGACTATTAGAAAAAGGACAGCTCTTAGAGGTATTGAAGGTTCACAAATACATTTTTTTCTGAAAAGTATGAGAAAAATACAGTTGAGAAAAAAATGGTAAAAGTTAGACTAGCTGGACTGACCAAAAAGGCTTTAGTCACAAAATTCAGCTCAGCCATTCTAGCTATACCATTTGTTTTCAGCTTTTTGGGCCATGCCAACTGTTATTTATTTATTTTTCAATCATTCTGATTTCATTAGTCTTGATAATGTAGACATAATCAAACTTGAAATGCAGGTAAAACCCACAGTACTGAGCCAAAACTAAACAATAAGATACATATATAGAGAGCAAACAGTTAAAATCCATCCATAACTTCATCCGTACTTTAATTTCACCTAGTGACAATCTGGTGATGTGGAAATGTAAGATCCTATGTACTGTTACCTCATCACAATTTAGTTACGAGAGTTTGGGAATAAGTCTGGGAAAACTGGTGTTGGCCAGAGAAAGAGCTTTTCCCTCCCACAGTTACTCATAAAAATACAATTTCCATGAAAATAAGTACTATACTGAACAAAAGATGCCAAAAGTTTAATTAGTTAATAAATCCCCAACTTCTTAAGCAAATATATTATACATAGATTATATACTACCCATAGACAACTTTGTATTTAAATAATTTTTACAGGACTTGTTAAATTAAAACCTAAGCATCAGAACCTGCTGACTAATTTGTATCACAAAACTCTGAGGGTAATAAGAATAGGGGATATTCAACTTAATTAACAAAACTAGGAAACCCTTTTTTGGGAGGGTTGGGAATAAACCAGTTTACTATCTTGATTGAGTTGTGATGTTCAGCTTACTAGAGTACCAATTCAAACAGCTTACCTAACATAAGGTACAAATAATAACTAATAGAAAGGGCTTAAAATTGTGCTACTAAAGATAAATATCATTAAACATAAATGGGCTCTCACTCTAAAGCCTGGGTTGTCATGGAGAAATCATACAGTATTGCTTTTACTCAGTCATGGTTAAAGATAACTTCTGTCTGACCATTTCCAGTCTTCCCATTACTGATAAAAAGCACACTAACACAGAGTTAAGGCACGTAAAGTATGCTAATCACATCAAGCATGATGCCTAAATCTGCTTGTTAGCTCACCTTATCCTAGTTAAATACAGAGACCTACATATATGAGTAGCCTATATACCATCCCAATGTAATCTTAACCTTTTTGAATAGACATTAGTTCCCAACTGGCCAACAAAACCAGGATAAGATTAAGAGATTATAATATGGGTGTTTGTCCAACCGCAATCCATCTTAAAACACTGAATAACTAAATGGGGCTGATCATACTGAAAAAAAGGACCAGCCAAACCAGCTTGAAAAGAGCAATTCCAGAAAGTGTGTAAACCAACATAAGTATTCATTTACAAGGTATAGGTGGCCACCTTTCCATGTAATCAAAGACCCAGAAACTGTGCTATTACTTTTAAAGAGCAACTCCCCTTAGTCCAGAAAAATAATCCCTATAAATTTAGATGCCTGAGAGGAAATAAATGCCCAAGGCTCACCTCTAAAATAAAAGGACTTCAAATGATACAGCCTAGAAAAAAATGGAACGCATACCCTCAGGACAGTAACCTCTACCAGACCTATATATATTTATTACTCATAAAATGCTAATACAGCTGCAATCAATGTAGCAAATTCAAATTTCCTGAAGAAAAAAGTTGTATTTTTCTCAAGTTCCTTGCACTTATGGAAAAATAGTAAGAAAACAGGATAGGACAAACAGATAATACTCCAAAGCATTACAAAACAATCTGAAACAAAGATTTTGCCAGTATCTAGAAAATGTATTTAATTTCTAGCATTTCTGCTCACATTCCTCAAGCCAACCTTCCTAACGCTGTCCACGAAAACTCATATACCCTCAGTAAATGTTATCCTCTATCAGACCTTTGCCCCACCTTTTCTTTTAAGGAAGGTAGTGCAAAAAATGTCAATAAATTGCTAAAGAAACTAGACAAAATCCATTTCAAAGTGTAGCAGCCCTACTTATTTCCTGTTTAACATTTGCCTTGTATGAACTAGTGCCTTCATACTCACCCCTTCCTCAAGATTTTGGACCAGTAACAAACCTCTGCCTATTACTAAGTCTTTTGAAAAAAAAATATATTCTCCCAAAATATCAAGGTCTTTATTAGCTATGGCCTTTATATGGCACACAGCATTGATTCAGCAGGGGCTTCAACACAATGACTGCTGTTTATAGTGTCACTAATACTATAAATATTGGACTGCTTATTTGAGGGGGGGGGTATTCATTAATATGGCTAAGGCTTTTGAAACAGTCTATCACTCTCTGCTAGAAAAAATGGAACAACTGCAGTTTGGGCCAGTGGTCATTTCATGGTTCAGTAGTTACTTCTGTAAAAGAACATGACAAGTTAGTGCTGGAAATACATTGCTGGACCCTGGAAACTTCACCTGAAGAATACCATGAGGCTCAGTTTTAGGACCCAGCCCTATTTTTACTCTTCATAAGTAAGCATTATTGCTGTGATATCAAAATAACAATAGACGCAGACAATATATTTTTATCAAGTTCAGTTGTATACGTCTATAATATAAAAAAGTTAATTTTAATTCATTGTGAAATTGAATAACATATATAGTCTTACAGTCTACCCCAGTGAAACAGGACTTCTGATATTTACTATATAGCAAAAACTAAAAAAATGCTAGCTCTTTCCTAAAGGACCTCACCCCACCCTGAATATTATTGTCATACAGGTAACACAGCTGAGATACATTGGACTATTTTTGGATGAATCCTTTTCATCAAAGACCCTTACAAAAGTGTGACTGGCACAGTATTACTCCACTGTGCTAAAAAAGCTCTCATCTGCTTGACCCAGAAGCAAAAAAAGCTCTTACTCAAATGTACTTTCTCCAAAGTTGGAATACAGTGTTCTAGAAATTGCTATGCATTTTTCCACCAATACCTGCCTACTACAAACCACAGTGAACATGATATAGTAGTTTATGTACCTAAACCCATCTTTGCTTACTATTACAAAAGGCACAAGGGCTTCATGTAACTGACAGATCCATCCTTCCCCTGGACTTCTATATTTTGAAACTTATTATCCTACAATGATGTGGTAGGCCACGGTGGTGCAGTGGTTAGCATTGTCACCTCACAGCAAGAGGTTCTCCGGTTCGATCCTCGGCTGGGGTGCCTTCTGTGCAGAGTCTGCATGTCCTCCCTATGGTCGCGTGGGTTTTCTCCGAGTGCTCTGGTTTCTTCCCACATCCCAAAGACATGCTGTAGGTGGATTAGACACGCCAAATTAGCCCTAGGTGTGAGCATGTGTGTGTGTGTGCCTTCCGTGGAAGGTTGGGCGCCGGGCTGGCAACTCGACACCGTAAAACTCCACTGCCAATCATGAGTGGACAGGTGCCCACTGTGGTGACCCCTAACCGGGAAAAGCAGAAAAAAGAAGAAGAATTATCCTACAATGATGTCCACCCTTAGCATCTAAGCTTCATTTTAAACAACCTAGTTACTCACTCAGAAATAACACTCCCAGAATTGCACTGCTCAAACCTCCTTTCAGGCTGGCCCTCTGTGAAAAAGCATTTTATAAAGTTTGGTCCAGCCTGTTGGAACCGACTTGATCTAGGCATATGCAAACACCAAACATTAGAGGGGTTTCAGACAACAATAAATGAATACCTATCTGTATTGCACAAATGCAAATGTCTGAAGGGAAAATAGCTTCAAAAATGATGCAAGTTGCTTAATTGTTGCAGCAAGTAAGATGTTAATTGCAGTTTATTTCTGATGAATGCATAAACTGACATTTTTTTTGTTTAATGTATGATTTATTATATTTTTGTTGTATCTAACATCATCACTATCTATATTATTATATAAATATGTTGTAAGTTATAAACATGCCAACTTCACTTTGTTAATGTAATCTTCAGCTCCTATATCATGGCTGAAAAAGATCTGCAAACCAGTCTACCCAATCAAGTGAATAATTAATTAATAAATAAATAAGTCTAGGGCACTGCCACTGTCTAGTTCCCCCACAGAGATCATAGCATCTTGGCTTTTGATTGTCCTTCAGAGTGTTAAAAATGTGGGTAATAAGAAAGAAAGAAACAGTGTTTTGCAGTTGTATGTGCACATGTGTAGTAACAGAAGAAATGGGCAAAGACATATTTTGCAGTGTGTCTACTTGAAATTGCTGACATCTCAATAGACCTGCACTCAATTCACAGAGCCTAAAAGCCCGAAGTTTCACATCAGCGAAACTTCACAATACCGACGTCCGAATGCCTGATAGTCCAAGCTGAGCGGAACAGGAAATCTGCTCTTGTGCATGTTGTAATGTGATCTCAGAGTTGCTATCTTTAAGTAGCAGGGGGTTGGGGGGGTGCAGGGGGTGTAGCCCCCCCCTGCAAAAACGTTGAAAGTCAAAGTTTGTAGTGAGGGTTTTTTTTCATGTTTGTTATGATTATTCATGTCGGTGATATGGAGACCGTCATGAATATTTAGTTGTAAGTGCTAAGGGTTTAGGTTTATTTGTTGGCGGGCGGGATGTCGGTGAGGGGAAATAGGTAGTTTTTGTTTGGAATGTTTTTTTTTTTTTTTTTTTTTTTTTTATGGTGCTTGCGTGTGTTGTTCTTGGTATGTTGTAGGGAGGTTAGTCAGGATTTTGTAGTGTCGGTGTTCTGTGTGTCGGGTATGTGAGATGTTAGGTGTTTGAACTGTCAGTGTTTTGGGCTTGGTAAAGTGGGTGTCAGTGATATGGCCGTTCAGACATATGAAGTAGATCCTTTGCAGTAGGTTCCTATGAAGTCTTGTCTGCCCACCTTTGTATACATTTCCGCTGATTTATCAACCAATGATTCTTAGCATTAGTCCTTGCCTTTCCATCCTCAGAATGGAGAAAAGGCTTGCTGGAGCAAGGAGGAATGGTAGTTCAAAAGACATGCAGTGTGCTATAGCAAAAGAAAAAAATATATATATTACATAAAAATCAGTGCCAGTCATAATGCCTCAAACAGAACAATGCAAGGTGGACTAACCGCTACGGATAAGCCCCAAACACAAGTTACCGATTGTTCTTGGATCAAGTTTCAAATTTATTTTTAAGTCTCTTATTATAAGGGACAGAATATGTGCCTTTTGCTTATATTTCAGTAACTGTGAACAAATATTTGACTGTATTGTAACAACTTCTCACTGCTACTGTAATGATGTATAATGAGATACAATTAAAGTTCACAGTACTCCACCATGTCACCTTCAGTTCATATACAAGAACAGAATGTATTCAGGTCAAAATGCCCATTACGTTAACTATTACAGCACATCAGTTTACACTGCAAACAGCATTGTGAGAAGAAAGCATCTTCTTATTTCACAGTCAATGACCAAAAAAAAAAACAATTCTTTGAGTGACTAAGGCAATAAGAAGAATGTTTTGATAATATACAGTAGTGAGGAAAAGAAACAAAATATTGTCTATATGTAAATTCACAGACCAGACCTAAATTTGTATCTTGATCTGTTATGAAGCTCTGGGCCTCTAACAAACTGTTGTATTTAATCACTGTTATATGTAGAGTTTTCTACATACCTAACTTCTGTGACCCCAAAAAGCACCTAGAAATGCATTTTTTTCTCAGATTGCTGCCTCCTGCAGGTAAAGCTTAAGCAAAATCTGTAAGCTTGTTCAGACTTTACTGTCATACTTCATGGAGTTACCACACTTGTGAAAATATTACATCTTTGCAGTTCACAGCTAGTTGACACTAATGCTATAAAACAAATAATGCCAAAGAAATATACATACCATCATGATCACAAAATGGCACACTGAAACCTGGTGATTTTATCAAAAATAATTAAACCAACTTCTAGTTCTTCAAACAGACACAGACCATTGCTACTGGAAATCTTTTTTCTCTAAAGCTATTGTTTAATTCTTTCATAACTGCAGAGTATGACTTTTGTTTCCCACAGACTGTATGATCTTACATTGACTATATTAATTAGTAGGGTCTGAAGAGCATGTCCCTCAAAGAAATGAATGCTGATGCAAATCATTTCATCATGCAAGTATTCCTCATAGTACATAACTGGAATTAAAAAAAAATATGTCTGATGCAAATCATTTGGTCAGGTAAGTATTCATAGTTTGTAGCTGGAATTTAAAAAAATATATTTCTTTAGTTTTCTTCAATAGTCATTTAAATCACACTACTGGCATTGTACATTGCTTGTCTAAACTGGGAAAATGAATCACAATATTAAGGAACTGGGTTGTAATAATTTTAAATAACAGAAATGATTACTTCTTAATGGACTGTATTCATAATGAAAAACAGTGCTGAGTGTAATATATAGTGCAGTGTGTCTTTAATAATCTCATAAGACTAGTGGGTGCAGGATGTCACATGACTGTCTTGCTTAGGCAGTTCCTGTCATTAAACCAAATGGTGTGGTTATTTAACTTTTTTTACAACCATTACATTGATGCACTGTTGCAATGGCCTTACCTATCTGCCACATTTCATATCATTATTCATTTTCTTTAGGTTCCTTTGAAGAAATATGGTAGCTTCAAGTACAGCGTAATGCATTAAACTCAGCATTTGCATTTAAGAAGTGGGAAACAGTGTCATATTTTTTAATTTCTAAAAACAACCAGTTTTAGCACAATGCTGTCCACCTCTAACTCACAATTGTGTTCACTCAGACTGCATTATAAATTTGTACAGTCTTAATGCCTTCAAGTGATCCTTGTTAGTGAGGAAATAAGTATTTTAAGGAGTGCAGTAGTGGTACTGTGATTTGGAACAAAGCCATGCTGAGTAAAGGAGAGGAGGTTATTGGTAAGAATGTGGTTGAATACTTGAGAATGGATACATTTTTCTAAAAAAAAAGTTCATCTTTTTTAGTGTGGGAAGGTGAAGAAAAAGGACTTATTCTGATTTCAAGAATATGTAAACAGTACTACCAACTTTCTTATTTTTCAGGCCAGTGGTCACATATAGGCATAGATTTTCTAGATATAAACGTCTTTATGGGAGAAGATGGCAAACTAGGCACAGCTATACATAGGAAAGCTACTTGGAGAAATCATTATCTTCACAAAAGCAGTATGCATCCGAGGCATGTAACAAAGAACATTATGCAGAATGAAATCACTCGCATATCAAGGTTATGTATACAAGAGGAAGTGTTTGAGAGAGAAGTCAGTAACCTTTACAATTATCTACAACATAGAGGTTACTCAGATCAAGACAAGCACATGACTAAGGATAATATCTACCAACTAAGAAGGAAGAAAGGAAAGCCATATTATGAGAATAGATCATTGAAGACAAGTGAGACAGCAGAGCCAATCCAGGACAATATAAAGACAAGACTGGCGCTCACACATATGATGGACAATATGGAAGTAAGCAATATTATTAAAACGTATTGGCCCATCCTAACACAGGGCATGAAGTTGCGAGAAACTGTAGGTGATGCACCTAGTTTTTCATACAAAATCAAGAAAAACCTAAAGAGACTTTAATGCCTCAAAGATGGTTTTGCAAGGCCTCACACAGAGAGTGCAAAAGGAACTACAGCATGTGGCAAATGCATTACTTGTACCCATATAGACGCTAGCAACTTATTTTGCCATCCTATTTCAGGTCGTATCGATTCTCCTGTAAAGCCACCTGTACTACTTAGCATGTAGTGTATTTAGCAACTTGTAAGTCCTGTCCTGCATTTTATGTCAGTAAAACTGACCAGATGTTAAAAGCCAGGATTCAAGAGACATCTTCGTGATATACAGACTAAAGATGAACATAATGTCTTGGCTACACATATTCTACAATTCTCTGAACACTCCTTCCATTTCAAATTAATAGAAAACATCTATATAGGGAAGAAATGAGGGGACATTATAAACAAGACTGAAAGGAAAGAAATAAAATGGATTGTTAATCTACAGGCTGATCGCCCACCAGGACTGAATGTAATAGTCCCACTGAGACCCATTCTGAAAACAAGGAGACCATTGATTGGATGAAAGAGAGGTGTGTTCTTTTCTGAAAGTTTAGATTGGATACTCATCATGAACCTAAGAGAGGGAAGTGCCCCAAATAACAGCTTCTGGTAGGCTGAAGCTTATTTTTTAATAATGAATAAAGTCCCGGCCTTTTACGATCTGATGAAGAAATACTGAAAGCGCTTATTGTTGTAAAGGGACTTGGAAGTTTATTTTATTCAGCTTTTACTAGTATCTTGGTTTAATAAAGTGATTTTAACAGTGATTTTAACAGCCGTGGTGATGGATTCAGGTTTTAATTTTGTCGTATGGTTTTATAATTGGAGAGATTAGTTGTGTTTCTCCAATTATGCAAGGGTAGGATGAATGATTTTTTTCCACAGAGAGAGGATATAAGGCTGTTGGATGGATCTGTTACTGAGTATTGAGATGAAGTAGGTAATGGTATCTGCTGCAATTTTTAGGTATTGAACAGGTAGGTTATCTGCAGCTAGGGTGGTAGGTTTTAGTTTTAGGAGCTGTTTTTTTTAATGATAGAGGTTGGGACAGTGTTGATGGAGAAAATGTTATGGTTGCCACTGACTTGGGCATTAATTTGGGGTGGAAAGTTAGTATTTCTTAAGCCGTGAGTCTATGGTGTCGATAAAGTGGGTTTAAATAGTTTACCATTTTCTTTTGATTTTAAAGTAATTTTTAGGAGTAATTTGTTTTCATTGTTCATGTTTCTTCACTGTCTTTGACCACCTGCAAGAAAGACTTCCTTTCTAGATATGCCTCTTGTACAGAAGTACGGTATTGGTCTTCATTACTTGTGGCCCAGGTTTATTTCAGCTACTAGAATGATGACCAATGGGCAAAGTGGAAACAAACAACTTTGGCCAGCTCTTCAAAAGAATATAAGGGTATTTTCCACTCCTGCTGTAGCAACAATAAACAGAGTCCAGAGCATCTATAGCAATAAATTGTATAACTAATACCTATGGACAGATACCTTACAGTGAATTTAGTGTCTGGAAATAATTGAAAGACAGACTGCAGCTGAGGCAATTACAGCCCCGCCAGAGTGGACAGATGGAATAAAGAACTAGGCCAAGTAAAATTTCTCAAGCCAAGTCACGGAGTCAGCAGGGGACATAGAGCATAATATTTACACTAAAAAATGGTCATCTCAGGTAGTACAGGGTTAAGTGTAAAAGGTGAGCACAAAATCAGTTTATATAATGCACCACTTGTATTGTAGTGCCTACTACAGCAGTAACTTACATTTTTAAATTACTCTTGTTTTCTAAAACTTTGGCTAAGCTATTTCTGAAGACTGATATGCATTTAAATCAGGGACACCGATTTACAGTTAAAAAAAAAGAAATTCTGCTTGAAATGAAATCCGTAAATTAAACCCAATATTTTTAAATGTAATTTCCAGTCATTATCATTATTTCATTATAATTCTATAGTCATTTATATATATACAAAATTAATACAGATTCCAGGAATGGAACACTCAGTAAAGCAAGTCAACAATGTAACAAATAGTGAATATGAGAAGTTGTGATGAATGAGTGCTCTGGCTTAAAATGACAAATGTCAGGCAAATCTCATTTTTTCAGTACTCATAATGTCTAAATTCAGGATTAACTGTTATTTTCTCAGAAAATGGAAATCAGTGTTCCTGATTTGAATGTTTGTGCTTCCAAAAAGATTTCAGTTTTTACACTTGTGCAATAATTTAATATGTAGTTACAAGTCAAGGAAGATGTGTATTTTTTGAAGATGAATTTCTTGAATTGTGACTTAGAGAAAATAAGTACTTAAGTTAAGAATCACTTGAAAGAGTGTATGAGTTGTCAGTTCTCTTTCTTTCTCTTTCAAATTAAACACCTACCTGATATTTATCATGCTCTGTTTTATTTCCTTTCTGTACCAGCTGACCTTAAAGTGGGTGAGATGTAACAGTAATGTGTGTCCTGGCATGTTTGATGTGGGGAGGAGGTGGTAATGAAGATGGATGTATTTCAGTTTCCTAGTTCACATTGCTAGAGCAAATGGAGTCTCCAAGAGAAAAAGTTAAAAAGTGGAGGCGTGAAAATCACAGGCAGCTATGCTGCATGAAACATCATATGAGAACCAGACTGCTTATACCAGGACAGCCGCTTCCAATGTCCTAAATGAAGTTCACATAGGTTCATAGGTAGGTACTAGGCTATAGGCCCTAGTGCCTATATAAGCCTAGCCAAAGGTACCCTGGCTTTCGCCACCCAAGAAAATTATTTTCCTGTGCCACTGTTGAGCAGAGCCACAGAAGTGATCCCCGGGGTGAATTTCCTATCTCCCATCCAATCATCAAGATTTTTCTTGAACAGTGCTAATGAGGAGCTTTGTTTGATATAGAGAGGTAGTTTGTTCCAGAGTATGGGAAGTCTCTGGGACAGGAATCTATCCCTCCAGCATGTTCTGTTTATTTTGGTGATGAGGTTTAGGTCCCTAGAGCGTGTAGCTCATAGGGATTGGGATTTCTTTAAGTGGAGCATGTCTAAAAGCTCTGGGTTTGACATAGCTTTGTGTGTTAGGCAGAGATCACCTCTGAGTAGGTGATATGCAATGGAGTAAAGCTGCAGTTTTTTGAGATGGTCTGCATAGGGCATCTCTTTGAGGCCGGTAATCCTCTTTGTGAGGTATTTCTGTGGCCTTTCCAGTTGTTGTAGATGTCTTGTGAGGTACATACCAAAAGGGGCGTTGTACTCTATAATGGGTCTAATGAGTGATGAGTAGAGGGGAACAATGACCTCTTTTTTCCTGGATGAGAAACCTTTTGTGATGAGGTGTGCCACATAGAAGGATTTCCTGACTACTGTGGCAGTGTGATTATCAAAGGAGAGACTACTGTCCACCTGTGTCCCAAGGTCTCTTATCACACTTTCGGTGTTGAGTATACTACCACCTATGTGGTAGTTCATGGGTACTGAGTTTTTACCAAAAAGAATGACAATGCACTTTTTGGCATTGAGCTTGAGGCCATGGCTTTGACACCAGGCATCTGTCTCAGCAAGGCCCTTTTGTAGGATGTCCACATCTTTTGGAGCTTTGATTATGGCTCCTAGTTTGCACTCATCTGCGAACTTCGTTAGCCAAAGACCTTCTGTGTTGGCCTGTACTTCAGAGAAGTAGATAGCAAACAGGAGAGGACCCAGGACTGAACCCTGTGGTACTCCACTTGTCACTGGTCTGAAGCTGGATTTGGAGTCTGCTACTTTCACAGTGTGGGTTCTGTCAGTGAGCCAGTTGGCAACCCATCTTGTGACATAGGGATTTATACCTAGTTTAGTGAGTTTATCTATAATTCCAGAGTGGGGGATGGTGTCAAAAGCCTTGGCGAGATCTAGATAGGCTGTGTGAACCACCTTACCCTCATGTACGACTTTGGTGACTGATTCAAAGAAGTCTGTCAGGTTTAGGAGACATGATCTGCCTTTTACAAACCCGAACTGGGTGGGGTCCTGACTTTGGAGATTACCAATGTCATTGTTTATAAGTTCCATGATGATATGCTCCATAGCCTTGTAGACCAGGCTCGTTAGGCTAATGGGGCGGTAGTTTCTGGGGTCTGTGGTGGCTCCCCCTTTGTGGAGTGGGATAACTTTTGCTGTGCGCCATTCAGTGGGCACATAGCCTAAGGTGAGGCTATGATTGAACATGGTACTTAGGTGGGGTGCCAATTCGTTCTGTAGTTCATGTAGAGCACAGCCTGGGATGTCGTCAGGTCCCATGGATGCTGTGTTCTTGGCTTTGGATAGTGTGTTTTTTACCTGTCCAGTCGTGATGACAGGAATTTTGCATTCTTCTGGTATAGAGATGGGCTCTTTAGGAGATGACAGAGGGGTGAAGTTAGCACTGAACCTATCTGCCAGGATGTTAGGAATATCCGTTGGTTCTGTATATTTAGTGCCATTGTGCTGTAACTCAAAGCAGATCTGAGTGTTGCCATTGAAATTCTTGACATAGCTATAGAATGCTTTGTGGTTGTCTTTAGAGTCAGTGGCGATTTTATTTTCATAACTAGATTTGGAGGATTTTATGAGGGATCTCAACTTCTTACTGAAGCTGACCAAGGAGTTTCTTCAGTCATAGGATTTTACTCTTTTTTGCAACAGTTTCTTTCTTCTGTTATAAAGTTTGTTTATGGCAGGGGACCACCAGATTGGCTTCCTTTTTTTTGGAGGATAGCATCTTGGTTCTGTTAGGGACTGCATGATCCATGCACTCATGTAAGTGCTTATAAAGTGCATTTGTGTAGGATTCAGCAGTCATACCTCTATTGTCCATCAGCATGGGTGTTGTGAAGTTTGCCACTTCTGTCTTAAGAAGTGCAAAGTTGGCTTTGGAGAAATGTTTTACTGTGGTTTCCCTAATGGAGGGTGGAGGAGGGATGTGGATGTCTAGGATGATTAGCTTATGGTCGGATCTGACCAACGAGGAATTGACCTCTGGTGTGGAGCACCGGTTGCCCATGTTGGTAATAACCAGGTCTAGGATATTGCTGCCCCTGATGGGGGTGTGGATAAGTTGATCCATGGCATTGGACTTTATGAATTCCAGAAAACGTTGAGCACAAGAGTTGGTACATGAGTAGTTTTCCCAGTTAATGGTAGGGTAGTTGAAATCACCCATTATTAGGGTGTTAGGTTGTACCCTAATATTTTCCAGTGTATTAAGAAATGAGGGGTGGGAATCCTGAGGCATGGTGGGGGATCTGTAGCAAGCTACAATTTGGATTGCAGTCTTGCCCAGAGTTAGTTGCACTTGGATAATCTCGGATGCATTATGCTGAGCAACTAGCCTGGAGGTGTGGATATCCCTAATGAATATGGACACACCTCCGCCTTTAGTGTTTCAGTCCAGGTTAGGTGGCCGAAAGGTGTGGTATGAATTATAGCCTGGTAATGCAGGGGAACTCTCTGGAGCCTTGAACCAGGTCTCTGTCACTGCACAGATGTCAATGTTCTCCATTTTAAGGAGTGTCTCGAGAGAGTGCATTTTGAGGTTTAGACTTCTAGCATTGAGTAGCAATACCCTCAGATTCTTCTTGCCTGTACCTGTTAGGGTGGTGAATTTGTCATTTGAACCTTGCCTAAAAAAGGCACTATAGGGGTGGCTAGAGCCTTAGCCAGTATCCGGAATCCCAGGGGCGACAGGTGCAGGCCATCTCTGGCAAAGCATTGTGGCTTGTCGATCATGTCATCCCAGGCAGACAGACACTGGATCCCCTTAGAATGACACCAGAAGCTTAGCCAATTGTTGAAGTCAATCATTTTGTCCTTGTACTGTGGTATCATTCTGGGTGATGGCAGGATGCTACTCAGGGCTAGGGTCATACCTGCCTGGGCTGCAAGATCGGACAGCTCCTCCATGTCCCTTTTCATGAAGTCCAAGGAGGTATGTCTCAGGTCATTCCCACCAACATGGACAATGACAGAGCCATATTTGTACTTGTTGTGGAGTGACCTGAGTGCATGCGTTATGTGGCAGATCCTGGCACCCGACAGGCAGCTGACAGTAACTTTCTCCTTGTTTAGCCTGGTGAGTGGAACATCAGTGTGCCTGAATATAGAGTCACCTATGACTAGAGTGTTGGGTACGTTGTTATGCCTTATGGGCTGTGATTGAGTGGCACACTGAGTTTGTGGGCTATGTGTCATTTGGCTTGTGCTGGGGGGGTGGAGGTTGCTTGTGTTTCTGCTTTGGAGGTCCCTGTTACTCGGGCAGGTTTTTACTGAGAGCCTCCGCGAATGTAGGTGTGTGTTTTGTGTTTCTATGTGTGTGTTTTGGTGGTGTAGGTTTTGAGGGACTATGTGCTAAGTGTGGTGTGGTGCAAGTGTTTACCTTCTCCTCTTGACTGTCTAATCCAGTCTTGGGTGAAGAGAGCTTTGCTTCCAGTTTGGCTATATAAGTGCATCTCTCACAGGTTGTAGTGTTGGGTGGTAGGAGGAGAGGGTTGTCTGTATACATGAGGCAATTACTGCATTGCCCCAAGATGCCCAGATTCATCAGGCAGACAGGAGAAAACACCGGGGGCTGACCCTTAGACATGCCTGGATAGGTGCTTATTTAAGTACTAGAAACTGTTTTCCTGTAGACAGTGAGGAAAGTTGATCGCTGTAGTAATTTGTGGCTTATTTAGTGCTTACAATAAGTTCTGAACAAGTGCTGAAACAAAAAACTGGCTAGTTCTAAGACACTAAATTAAGCTAGAAGGCTTCCCTCCAACACAGAAAGGCTAGGGCCCTAAAAGCCTACAAATAGTCCTGGACACAGCAAATCTATACCCAGGCTAGACTACCCACAAGAAAGGCAGGAAATAAGCTTAGAAAAAGTTTTTTTTTTTTTTTTTTTTTTTTTTAGTGGAAAGAGAGAAAGGAGTAGCAGAAACTAAGCTGATTGGCCTTCTCAAATGTTCTCCCTGTACTGGGTAGAATGAGGTAATGATACTAGACTGGGAGGAGAGTCCCAGATCAAATTTACACTAGGGGCAGGCAACTGCAAAGCCACCAACTATAAAAACACTACACCAACAGGGAGGGAGGGTGGTAAACAAACTGCAGAATTTTTTTCACAGCTGAAAAGCAGCAGTGAGCCTTTAAATGAAAGTTTTAAACAGCTAAAGGAGCCTCTAGAAAAAAGATTTTAACTGCAACAAGTTATCAGAAACAAACAACCCAACAGATGCTTAATAAAAGTGGACAATTTCCAGTGAATACCTCACACACATTGAAACTAGCTAGAAAAATACACAGTACACAAAGTGCTAGAAATAAAGAAATAAAGAACAAAATAAACAAAAAAAACAGGATACTTAATGTTATATATTATAGCTCCGAGTTTGCTCAGTGTCCTTCCTTTGATTAGCTCAGTGTGAAATGGCAGAACACTCACAACTGAACTTCTTAGGTAACAGAAAGTTGAAACCTGAGACAGCTTAAAGAAAGAAATCTCAAAAGAACCAATCAGGTGCTGAGTCTAAGCTGTAGTCCAGGTGACCTCAGGCAGCCAATGACCTCAAACAATTCTCTCTCACTGAAATGCCTGATGGCTTTGGCTAAACCAAGATGTCCCTGAATATGTGCTCAGACACACAGCCTCTACAAACACTAGGCCCAAATACAAGCCTGAATATGGAAATGCTACAAATATCCCCACTACTTAGAAACAAACTGCAGAAATGTTTCTCACAGCTGAAAAGCAGCAGTGAGCCTTTAAATGAAAGTTTTAAACAGCTAAAGGAGCCTCTAGAAAAAAGAGTTTAACTGCAACAAGTTATCAGAAACAAACAACCCAACAGATGCTTAATAAAAGTGGACAATTTGCAGTTAATACCTCACACACAGTGAAACTAGCTAGAAAAATACACAGTACACAAAGTGCTATAAATAACAAAGAAATAAATAACAAAATAAACAAAAAAACAGGATACTTAATGTTATATATTATAGCTCCGAGTTTGCTCAGTGTCCTTCCTTCGATTAGCTCAGTGTGAAATGGCAGAACACTCACAACTGAACTTCTTAGGTAACAGAAAGTTGAAACCTGAGACAGCATAAAGAAAGAAATCAACCAATGAGGTGCTTAGTCTAAGCTGTAGTCCAGGTGACCTCAGTCAGTCAATGACCTCAAACAATTCTGTCTCACTGAAATGCCTGATGGCTTTGGCTAAACCAAGATGTCCCTGAATATGTGCTCAGACACACAGCCTCCACAAACACTAGGCCCAAACACAAGCCTGAATATGGAAATGCTACAACTATCCCCACTACTTAGAAACAAACTGCAGAAATGTTTCTCCAGGCTGAAAAACAGAAATGAGCCTTTAAATGAAAGTTTTAAACAGCTAAAAGAGCCTCTAGAAAAAAGAGTTTAACTGCAACAAGTTATCAGAAACAAACAACCCAACAGATGCTTAATAAAAGTGGACAATTAGCAGTTAATACCTCACACACAGTGAAACTAGCTAGAAAAATACAAAGTACACAAAGTGCTATAAATAAAGAAATAAATAACAAAATAAACAAAAAATACAGGATACTTAATGTTATATATTATAGCTCCGAGTTTGCTCAGTGTCCTTCCTTTGATTAGCTCAGTGTGAAATGGCAGAACACTCACAACTGAACTTCTTAGGTAACAGAAAGTTGAAACCTGAGACAGCTTAAAGAAAGAAATCTCAAAAGAACCAATGAGGTGCTTAGTCTAAGCTGTAGTCCAGGTGACCTCAGTCAGCCAATGACCTCAAACAATTCTCTCTCACTGAAATGCCTGATGGCTTTGGCTAAACCAAGATGTCCCTGAATATGTGCTCAGACACACAGCCTCCACAAACACTAGGCCCAAATACAAGCCTGAATATGGAAATGCTACAAATATCCCCACTACTTAGAAACAAACTGCAGAAATGTTTCTCACAGCTGAAAAGCAGCAGTGAGCCTTTAAATGAAAGTTTTAAACAGCTAAAGGAGCCTCTAGAAAAAAGAGTTTAACTGCAACAAGTTATCAGAAATAAACAACGCAACAGATGCTTAATAAAAGTGGACAATTTGCAGTTAATACCTCACACACAGTGAAACTAGCTAGAAAAATACACAGTACAGGAAAAAAAAAACTAGCGGTGTCCCTGTTAAAGTACTGTTCTCCAAATGAAAGATCCTTTGCAGTATCACACAACGGAAAGGTGGTTAAAAATGAAAGTAGGACTCTCAAAGTTGCTTTTTGTCTGAAACATCTGTTTATTTGTAAATACTACTTTACAGGCAGATGAGTGCTGCTTGAATAGTGTGTAACAACATGCACTTATTTCATTTGTTCAGGGGGGGCATTCTTCAAGCTATGTCCATGCTCAGGGGTAGTGCCATTGGTGGTGGTGGTGGACCATTGCTGGGGGTGCAGTCTAGAACACCTCCTTAACAAACAAGTTTTATCTGTGTCCAAAGAAGGAAAACAAAAAAACAGGGACCACAAGTACCCACAACAAAGACTCACTTTATTAATCAGGTTTAGCACTTTTGTCCAAAGGTAAGAGGGGCTTCTTCAGAATAAAGAATAAAATGAATTCACCATATTTATACACATAACCCCCCATTTCAACACGTGATCAATTGACTTCTAAATTCCCCCCAGTCGCTAAGTTAAAACAAGCATACTTTCAAAGCAGAAGTACATAAAAGCAAACTATCAGGATGATCCATGTGTTTTTGTACCAGCCAAACCAGACTTTATCACAAGAAATTGTACTAAAACATCTATTCAAGTCTGAGCTATATATTCTTAAAGAAAAAAAACATTTCCTTTTTATTTTTGCAACATAAACATAGCCTTCAATTTTAAGGCACTGCTAATAGAAATTATATCATTGAGACCAGGGAACACCATGGCTTGAAAGAGGAAGAATGATTTTTCTTTAACAATAGATAGCTCAGACTATCAAACTATGCATTCATTTTATACTTTATTCTGAAGAAGTCCCTATTACCTTTGGACAAAAGCACTAAATCTGATTAATAAAGTGAGTCTTTGTTGCGGGTACTTGTGGTCCGTGTTTTTTGTTTTCCTAGTTTTCTACCGTGTTGTGGCTTATTAGTTTGTGTTCAACATGGACATGAATTCCGGAACTGGAGACTCTTTATACATTTTTAAAAGTGAATTAATGGCATCCTTAACAAACTTGTCCGCACTTATTCAAGGTTTAAATCAACAGCTTATGGGTTTGGTGAATGGTTGAATCACTGAGCTGAATGGGCGAGTGAGTGAGCTGAGTCAAGGACTGGGTCTGACACAGGCCTCCAATAGTTCCGGGATTAAAACCAAACACCGCTCAGGAACAGAATAGGTCCAAAAACAAAGACCAGCCACACTGGAGTAAAGTCTACAATCTTTATTGATCCACAGAAACAAGATGATTAAGTGCTTTCGTATATGTACTTCATCAGAATCACAAACACATATAGCACCCAGCACTTTGCTTTGAGGAGAATGTAAAGGTAAAGTTAGGTTGCCTACACTTTTTATGGTTCTTCCCCTTTTATACTATGGATTGAATAATGCCTCCATTAATTTTATTGGATAATGACTTAAGGTTGGGGATTTAAAAGTGCTGGGTGCTATATGTGCTTGTGATTTTGATGAAGTACATATACAAAAGCGCTTAATCATCTTGTTTCTGTGGATCAGTAAACATTTTGGACTTTACTCCAGTGTGGCTGGTCTTTGTTTTTGGACCTATTCTGTTCCTGAGTGGTGTTTGGCTTCAGTGTTTCTTTTGCGTTTTAGTTCCGGATTACTCCAGGGCAGAGAACAGCAGTGAACCAATCGGGTTCTTTTTCCACTGATAATGCAGGTATTGAAGGACAAGCAACAACAATGAGAATGATGGTGCAGCCAGAAAGGATGGGCTTGTCCCTTTTTCTCTAAAAGATTGGATGACCAACGGAAACGAGTGGCAACTAGAAGAAGGGAATGGAGGAGCACCCGGGATTTCCCTTAATCAACAATTCAAGACACATTCAAGACCAGGTGTTTAACTTTAGGAAATTACAGTTAGAAAATTGATATCTTTAGGAATGTATGAGGAATGGAATTGTACCCAACAGATTAAGGAGCTGGAAGTACCTGACAGGACTCAGCTTTATACAGTGAATTAATCACTTTATTTAACAGACATGGTTATGAACTTTTGAAGGTTTTGATTAGGGACAGTGACAGGAAAATTTCCATGTTAAATGACACTGTTAAATTGGATAGGCAGATTAAAAATTACCTGTTTTTGTCTTTGAAAGAAAATGACTACAGGGGCATTTTGTTAGACATTGATAAACAGATGGATGATCTTAAATTTAAAGCAAAAAACTGGCTAGGTACAGAAAAGATTATGAGGCAGGGTAGCCTATCCAGCACTGCCTGGACAGTCGAACAAAGTGAATAATGGTGGAAATGAAAATGGTAGTATCCCAAATGGTTTTGGTAATGAAAACAATGAGAATTTTTTTGATGACTGTGACTCTGGTATTAATTATAACAGTGAAAGGACCTTTTTAAACTTACCACCTTTAAGGAGGTCAGAACGGATTCAGAACCAGAAGGGGGGGGGTTCGAGACATCATTCCAGCTGGAATGGTGTACAACACAGGGGGAGGGGAAGGGGAAGGCATTAGTAACCAGTACTTCTGTTTTTTATTTCTTTAACAGCAATCAAGATAAAAATGACCAGTTTAATTTAAATGTTGTGTCTGTTTTAGAAATGGATGGAGATGAAAATGATGGATGTAATATTATTAGCAATAACAGAGGTGATTTCAAAATGTATAATTTTAGTGACTTTAAAGTAAATGAAGCATGTGCAAATTTGTTTTCCAAAGGAATGATCTTTGTACCAGCCAAAAGTGGTAAAATCGACAAGGTACTTGTACAGTTAAAATTGTACACTAGGAAACTCAATTTTTTTTTTTTATTTTAGGTCAATGACAACAGCTTGGTTAATTTAAAGGACTCATGTTACAAACCCGGTATTTTTAATCCACTTCAACTGGTAGTACAGTGGTTTGAAAGTATCTGTGAACCTGACATTAGGAAATTTTTTTCCATCCCTATTAGAAATTACTGTAACCTGAGGGATGAAGAGAAAACATTACTTATGGAAGTTATGGGGAACACATCAATCAGGGTAATGAAACTGGACAAAGGAGGGGGGCCTTGTGATTATGTTGACAAAATGTTGTCTTTATTATGCTCTGACACCTATGAGGAATTCTCTTTCAATGACATGAACATAGCTTATAGAAGGGTGGACATGTTGTTGGAAGATTTGTTAATGAACAAGCAAATCAATGAGAGGGAACATCATTTTCTATATGTTTTACACCCAAGGACCCCACCATGTTTAGTATACCCCAAATCTATAAAAGCCTGAATAATTCCCCACTTCGATTGTAGAAGCCAAGGCATCTAAAACTTAACCCCTAGCTAAATATGTTGATTTTCATGTCAAGGAGGTGGTGAAGAAACATTCCTTTATTTTGAAAGACTCATGGGATTTTCTATCCAGCTTAACAGATGAGATGTATGATGACAATTTAATATTTGTAACTATAGACGTCATCCTGCATGAGACAGGGGTAGACTTTATTTTTAGTTTTTTAAGTCAGTTTTCTGACTTGAGCCATTCCCGATCCATAACATTGAGGTCATTAATTGAATGTATTCTGGAAAATAATTTTATCTTTTTGAACAGCAGTTATTTAGACAAAAAGGGGGGGGGTGGCAATGGGAGCAGCATGTGCCCCCATTTTTGCCAATATAGTCCTGGCATATTGGGAAAAGACAGAAGTGATTTTTTTCCTCAAATTTTGCAGATTGTTGGAGGCTTTATGGTAGATTTCTGGAAGATAACATTATTTTTAGAACAACACTAAGGAGAAGTTGGATGATTTTTTTGAGTTCCTTAGTAATTCCACTGGGTTTTTGGAATTTACAATGAGTTTTCACTATTTAACTATTAATTATTTGGATATAAGGATTATCAAGGACAGGGTAAGAAGGAAATTTACATCCACATTATACAGAAAGCCTACCTACTCCAACAACTTGTTACACTTTGACAGTTGGCATCCCCTTAACCAGAAAAAAAAATATTTGATGAAGGGGCAGTATGTTAGATGGTCACATATGGACAGTAATGACCAGTATTTTGAATGGGCATGTAACAAGCTGAAGGATATGTTATTGTGTAGGGGCTATCCTAGAGAATTTGTTCTTAATATAGAAAATGAGGTAATTAGTAAAAGAAAAGGAGGGCTATTTGTCCCTTTGTTGGGGACTGTTGACAAAAATATAAATAACCAGATTATTGAGGAATCCATTATTTACATTTGGGCTTTGATCCTGCCTTATAACTTCTATTTTGATCAGGTAAAATGAATCATCAATAAGAACTGGAACATCTTTGGTATGGACCAAGAAAAATTTAAAAAGGTAGGAGACAAACCTATAGTAGTATACAAAAAAGACACTTGTTTCAAAACACTCATTGAAAGACCTTTTAGGAACAAGGGAGAAGGTGTGGTGGTTAAATATGGACATTGCGTGCAATGTAAACATGTTTTGGAAGGGGCCAGTGGGTAAGTTTGGAACTATAAAACGTGTCTGTAGATATTACTGTGGCAGTAAGGGTGTTGTTTACATCATGAAATGTCAGATATATGAGGGATTCTATATTGGTAATACCATAAGAAATTTGAGGGAAAGGACTTACCAGCATCAGTACATTATTAGAATAGAAGATGAAAAGAATGCTTTAGTTAAGCATATGAAGAGCTATTCATCCCGTTATTTTAAATTTACCATTATAGATCATGTTGAACTGGGACCTAGGGGCTGAACTTCAGACTTGGTCTTAGAGTTTAAGGAAATGAAGTAGCAGTTAAAGTTTCAAGCCACAGTGTTCCCTGGTCTCAATGACATCATTTCTATTTAGCAGTTCCTTAAAATTGAAGGCTATGTTTATGTTGTAAAAATAAAGAGGAAAAATGATTTTTCTTTAACAGTACATAGCTCAGACTTGAATAGATAGATGTTTTAGTACAATTTCTTGTGATAAAGTCTGGTTTGGCTGGTACAAAACAACATGGGTCATCCTGATTGTTTTTATGTACTTCTGTTTTAAAAGTATGCTTGTTTTAACTTAGTGACTAGGGGTATTTAGAAGTTAATTGATCACATGTTTAAATGGGGGTGGGGTTCTGTGTATAAATATGGTGCATTCAATTTTATACTTTATTCTGAAGAAGTCCCTACTACCTTTGGACGAAAGCGCTAAATCTGATTAATAAAATGAGTCTTCATTGCGGGTACTTGTGATCCCTGTTTTTTGTTTTCCTAGTTTTGCACCATGTTGTGGCTTATTAGTTTCTGTTTCCAAAGACTTAACAGCTATGTTTCATTTGAAGTTAATGATAGATAACAAATCTACTCAAAAAAATCTTAAACATATTAAACATAAGTGCAACAAACTGTGGCTGAAAATCAAAATCAGTTCCATTAAAAATTTAAAAAAAAACTTGTCTTTATCACCTTCTACCCTACAGTTATTTTTCTTTATTATAAAATCAATCTAAGTATTGCCTAGACAGGGATACTACCTTCCAGCAAATTACATTCCTAGCTGAAACTATTATAAAATGATAAGACAAAAAGGAGTATAAATTGTTGGGTAGGTAGAAAGAGAGTTTCAACTTTCTGAAGTCGATTCTGGGGCACAGTTGTGTACCTTCCTCAGATCTGCCTGTGGGGGTTGGGTATACAATCATGTGCTGATTCCTATAGCTAATAGTTCCAGTGTTAAATGTGTTAATCTAAAATGGGTTAGAGATTGCTAACGATCCAGGGTTGATTTAGTACCTTGTGGCCGACATGAAGCTCGCTTGGTAGTTATTTAACCAAATAAGAGATCCACCTGTTTAGGCTGCTGGGTTTATACCTTTAATCTTTTTTTTCTTTTTCTTTTTTTATAAAAATTGATCCAGGTTACTGAGACATACCACAGTATATATATATATATATATATATATATATATATATATATATATATATATATATATATATATATAGGTCCACTTCTAAATCTCGAAATACTGAAATCCCAAATTTCAGTATTTCTAGACCAGAATGTTGACACCACACAAAATAGAAACTACAAAATAACAAAGCTTAAAATATCGTAAACATAAATAAAACCCAATCCTCCCCCCAAATAAACACAAATACACAACATAACTCAAAGAAACTTACTTGACCATATGTTTTTGCAGGGGTCAGGCTCCCCTGCACCCCCCTATGTGCCCCCACACCCCCACTACTTCTATATACCAACTCTGAGGTCACACTAACTTGGGAAAAAAAAATACTATTATCTGCGCTACACTCCCTTTGCAAACAACTATATTTACACTCACTCATAATACCCACACACACTACACACACACTAAAATCACCACATACAACACATACACTCTCAACTACATACCCCAACCTACCCCTAAAACTCCCCTCAAAAACTACATATAAACACATTTCTACCCAAAACCCTTAAAAATTAAACACCTACCTGAATCTCCGTACGTAAACTAATATCTACAGCCATAACACAAAGCCCTTAAAGACACAGTACAGAATAACGTACATACCACACTACACCTATAGCGCATTTGGGAAACTCAGATTCAACAAAGTGTAGTTTTGAAAAACTGCACTTTCGACATTCTTATCTCGAAATACTGAAATTCGTGACTTCAGTATTTCGAGATATAAAAAAATGGACCCATATACATACATATATACATATATATATATATATATATATATATATATATATATATATATATATATATATTGGTCATTCTCTCAAGGTGGTCCAATTTCTTATGATTCAGTATGCATTTAACAGAAAATAAGGTATTCAGGCCTGGTGGTTTTCCTGCTGTTAGTCGAATCTGCTATTCTATTTCCTTCTTCTGTAGTCTGCTATTTCTGTTACCGTCCAGGTCTTCATAGTGGATCCTGTAAATGACATGAAAAGTGAAGGTGCTCTGTCTAACATGTTCCTTCCTTAGTGGGCTTGGCCAAGGAGTTGGTAGGGGTGCCTTGATGTTTGTCGGTGCAGTGATGTGCTGTCCTGGTCTTTAACTTGTTGATGGTCTTTTCCACATAAAAGACAGACAAAGCATGCACTGTGCTCTGTAAACAACTGTGTCTGAGTTGCAGTTACTGTATCCTGCGCTATGAAATTTCTTCTGGTCGTTGGGACAAAAGAAAACATCCTGGTTACTCGTGAATCTGCAATAATTGCTGAAAGGTGTGCTGAACTGATAGGTGACTTTCCTAAGTTGCAATTCTCTATTGGTGCCCTTCTTTCTACATAGTACCTTATGCTCTAGCTTTTATGGATGGTAAAGACTGGCTTTATATACGCAACATTGCAGTACATTCACTTGTTTACATTTGTATTTAGGGCATTTCTTTCTCTGTCTGAATCCCTGCTGACCATCAGCTTCCCTTTTGTCTAAAAAAATCAGCCCATTTGTTCATAGGTTCATGGGTAAGTACTAGGCTAGCTGCCCTTGTGGGTAATTTTAAGCCTAGGCAAATTCCTTTTTGTGCTCAAATTAACCTATCTCATCTGATTATAAATTCACCTTACCTGTGTCATGGTCAGTAATTATATATTCGTTCTAATGAGAATAAATAGGATCATACCATAGATAGACCATCCAGTGGCCATTTCTCCAACAATACGAGTGAGCTCCATCTGCAGGAGAGTTCATCATCCCTGCCAGGATCAGGGATATTGGCTGTTATCCCTTCCCTCTGATGGCTTCATATGCACAATACCAAGGCATGGTCTACAGAGTGAGGCAATGCACATGTTCATGCTTCCAGGAGCACATCAAATCTAGGTTATAAAACTTTGCACTGACTCCCAGACCTATAGCATATCACTGACCACTGGGCCTCATGCTGCTAACCCAGCTTCTGCCAGCTGTCAGTATTGCAGTAGACTGAGCTATTCCTCTCCCCAGGATGGGTGAGCTGGCATTAGGTAATGAATCCCATCCACCTTGGCCAGTTCTTCCAGCTTGCAGGTTTGCTAGTGATGCTAGATCATCTGATTCTGGACCATAGTCATGGCTCTATCTCTAATGTAATAGCACTGGCTTGCATTTTGCATATTTAAGTAACATATGACTTTATGTAATAATAATATAGCATAGCATCATGTAACATTTTCCCAATATACCACATCAACAAGAAAGTTAGTTTGTGGGAGGAGAAAGACAAGTGCTGGCTAGCAGATGGACGCTGTGTAGGAAATCAATGAGGAAGGTTCTGTAGAAAGCCAAAAAGCAGTTGTCATGGTGGTCCAGTGGTCAGTGATATGCTATCGGTCTGGGAGTCAGTGCAAAGTTTTATAACCTAGATCAGCAGCAGCAGTAACTCAGTAGTTAAGCAGATTCAGTGTTTGTGGCTCATTCCTAACTTCCAGTCACTGCTTGGGTGCAATTTGTATGTTCTCCCTCTAGCTGTATAGTTTTTCTCTACATACTCCCATTTCTTCCCACTCCCTAAAACATGCTGCTGGAGTGGCTAATCTGAACTCTCATATATATTACATTTATGTTTGCTGTTGTGGTCTGGGTCATGGCTGAAAAGGGTCTAAAGCAGATCTCTTTAATTAACCAGTTAAATACATGAATTGATTAGCTACGTGATACGCAACTTTGTATAATTGTTTGTTGACAGTAGCTGCTCAGGTATGAAGAAGGCTGGTTGATCTGAGACCTCTTGAATACCCTTCAGAACTGCATTTAAGGCTGGTATGAAAAATGCTGGCAAAAGGTGACAGTCATGTTTTTTCCCAGATCTTTGCCATCATGTATGAGAGTTAAAGTTGCCTATACTTAGGTAATAAAGGATGGAATAAAAGTAAATGAAAATTAGTTTGTAAAGAGTGATTGGAAGTTTATAGTTGTAATAAAATAAACATAAATTTCCTTTCTATTTTCATAAATGCTTTCTACAAATTAACTGAACAAAATGCAACATTTGAATCTAATTTGTGTTTATTATTTTTTGTATAAGCTCATATGAAGTTATGTTACTAGGATATTGGCCCTGAAGCCCTTACAAGTCTAGCCAAGAATTTAGCCCATATTCTGACAAGTCAGCACCTGATGCCCCTGTCCAGCAGGGACACAGGTGGAATCCCAGGGGTGTATTTTCTGTTCCCCATCCAGTTATCACGGTTGCGCTTTAAAAGGGTTAATGAGGTACTCTGCTTGATGTGGAGAGGGAGTGTATTCCACAGAAGGGGGAGCCTCTGGGACACAAATCTGTCTGCCAAATAGTCCTATTGATTTCACAGACCAGGTTGAGGTTGCACGTGCAGATTACTCGAGTGGAGCTTGACTTGCAGATATGCAGCAGTCCGATCAAGCTGGGGTCTGAGATTGCTTTGTATGCCAGAAAGAGGTCACCTCTGAAGAGTCTGTATGAGACTGAGTAGAGGGACAGAGTTTTTAGCCTGTCTCTGTAGGGTAGATGTTTGAGGCAATGGAATTGTCTTGTGATGAACCTCTGTGGTCTCCCCAGCCGCTGCATGTGCTTTGTGAGGTACGTGCTGAAAGGGGCATTGTGCTCAATAATGGGCCTTATAAGGGAAGACTAGAAGGATGTTATGATCTCCTTGTCCCTGGATGAGATACCTTTCATAATGAGTTGGGCCATGTTGAAAGCTTTTTGTACAACGGAGGCAATATGCTGTTCAAAAGTCAGTTAGCTATTAACCTGAGTGCCCAAGTCCCTCATGACTGATTGCATGCTTAGGACCTTGTTATTAATGTGATAATTTGTGGGGATGTCACTCTTCCCAAAGGGGATGACGATGCATTTTTTGGCATTCAGTTTGAGACCATGTTTCTGGCACCTGTCATTTGTTTGGGTGAGACCATATTGGAGGGTTTCCACATCACTAGGGGAATTGATGACAGCACCCAGCTTGCAGTCATCTGCAAACATGGTCCGCCATGCCCCACTAGTTTTGTCCTGCACCTCAGAAAAGTAAATCCCAAACAACAGAGGCCCCAAGACGATCCCTGGGTACACCACTCATTACAGGTCTACTGCTTGTGGTGGCTTCCCCTGTTTTAACTAGGTGGGTTTTGTCAGTCAGCCAGTTTGCTGCCCACCTGATAGCATACATATTGATGCCTAGTTGAGAGAGCTTATCTATTATACCCGAGCGGGGAATAGTATCTAAGGCTTTGGCCAGGTTAAGGCAGGCGGTGTGCACCATCATCCCCTCGTTCATGGCTTTGGTGACTGTCTCAAAGAAGTTGACCAAATTTAACAGGCCAGACCTCCCCTTGACAAAACCAAACTATGTGGGATTGAGTGTTTGGAGGTTGCCAATGTCCTTGTTAATGAGATCCATGATAATCCATATATGGTAAAATCGCTTGCAATATATGATTGACAATATACATACTTTTTTCCCCACACACACACACACACACACACACACACACACATATTTATTTTTATTTATTTGCATTTTGTTAACTGGGAAAGTCTATTGGGCCTAGATGAGCCCTTTTTCAATAAAGGCCCGGGAAAAAAAGCTCCATATACATAAATTATGAATACAAATACAGAGAATTAATACAGAAATCAAATAAAGTTCTTACAGATGTAAATTGACAGGGATTAAAAAGTTATTTGTACAAACATTGTTAACAAAGACAGAAAAGTAGTGTAGGACGTGCATGGAGTAGATACAAAGACAAAATTGCCAGGAATTAAAGCAAAGTTTGCATAATTTAGATTTCACTTTAGCATTTGATGTAGTGGTTACAGTAGCTGTGGATTGATTTAGAATACATTATTAGGAGATTAGAACAAGATGAG
This sequence comes from Protopterus annectens, assembly GCF_019279795.1. NCBI lineage: Eukaryota > Metazoa > Chordata > Ceratodontiformes > Protopteridae > Protopterus > Protopterus annectens. The sequence goes on along the minus strand of NC_056750.1, from coordinate 807,608,234 downwards.
AAGATAAGAATACTGGTGTAAGAAAAGTTAATGCTAGTGTGGGGTAGTGTATAGAGTGAATAAATGGTAGTGTGAGAGATGAGAGATGAGAAAGGAGGAGGCATGGTAAGTATTAGGAGGCATTTAGTTGTAAGATGGAGAATAGATGAGAAATGTATAGCTAGAGTAGTTTGAAAATATGGGAGAGAGGAAATTAAATGAAGAGGGGGTAGGGGAAGGAGTTAGGAAGGATGAGAGCAGGAGCATTCCCAAATAGAAGAGAGATACGAATAGAGTAATATTTTAAAAGAGAGGTTTTGGAAAGTGCAGATGTGTGGAGGGAGGGAGTTCCGTTTGTGTGCAAGGGAGAATAGATGGCCAGCGGTACGTGAGGGTTTGTAAACATTGAGGAGATTTTGATTATTGGACCTGAGAGATCAATTGGGGAGAGGGCAGTGCAGAGCTGAATGTAAGAGAGATAATTGGGGAGTTCCCGCCAGTTCAAGGAGTGTAAGGCATTACAGTGATGGGAGGGGGATTTGGAGTTAGTGGCAAACTTGGAGATCTTCTTGTAACAGGATGCTAGTTTGGCTTTGAGGGTGACTTGGAGGTTGGTAAAAAGAGGTGCTCCATACATGAGAGAGGGGAGAAGGTAGGTGGTAGAGAGGGTAAGTTTGGTTGAAGATGTAAGGTAATGATTATGGCAGTAAAGCATTCCAAGTTTCTGATGGGTTTTCATGATGTTGATTTGAAGGTGGGTATCAGACTTTAGCTGTTCATTGATAATGACGCCTAGGAGCTTAGTATGCGGGACAATTTGGATAGAAGCCTTCTTCTGGCTAACTATAGAGAAGGAGTTGTCTAAGTTGGTATTTTTAGATGGGGTAAATATCATAAGTTTTGTTTTAGATTCATTTAGAGCCAGGTGATTGTTAAGCATCCATGTCTCAGTGTGGTTGAAGGCAAGCTGAGTATCATGCATGAGTATGGAGAGAGATTCAGCTGAGCAGATGATAGTGGAATCATCTGCATATTGGGAATAGCTTGGCATTTGGGATACTAAGATGGTGGTCATTAATGAAGATGTTAAATAGTAGAGTACCCAGGATGGAACCTTGTGGGACACCTGTCAAAGTGTTAAGGTAGGGAGAGGTACAGTTATTCTGCTTGGCCTGTTGCCTACGTGTGAGGTAGCTGGAAAACCAATTGATGGAAGAGAAGGAAAGATTTAGTTTAGAAAGCTTTGACAAGAGTAGGCTATGGGAGATGGCATCAAAGGCCTTAGATAGCTCTAAGAAGAGGTTAGATACTGTGTTGCCAGAGTCATGTACCTGATTGATGATGTCGAGGAAGGATAGTAGGGCTATGGTGGTACTGTGCCCAGGTCTGAATCCATGTTGTGTTGGGGTTAGAAGATTATCTAAGAGGTAGGATAAAAGTTTATTTTATTTATTTTATTTTATTTTATTTTACATTTGTTAACTGGGATAGTCCGACTGGACGTGAGTTCATTTACAGTGGAGGCCCAGGGAGAAAAGCTCCAAATTCTTATACAGAAGCAATAAACGTATACTGTAGGTAATGATCTACATTAAGATTAATAATAAACATATTTATGCACACCTTATTTTGCAGTACAGCTCAACAAACACTTACATTTACAATGCACATGTTTTTATATCAGCTTCCAGTTATGATAAACAGGTTTCTGTGAGTATAATAGAAAACAAGCAGATAGTGGTTAAAGATGATTTTACTAGTATGAAGACAGGAGTTAAGAGTTAGTCTGAAAGGGGATTACATTTTATAGTGGGAGTTCCTGAGTTTGTAGAAGATCAGTAGGAGACTGCATTAATCATTCCTGCAGTGGGAGTTACTGAGTTTGTAGCAGAACATTAGGAGACTGCATTAATCATTGCTGCAGTGGGAGTTACTGAGTTTCATAGCAGAGCATCGGGGGACTGCATCTACAATTCTGTTATGCAGTTACAGGACAGTGTCTTATGTGATGCATGGGCATAACCAAACTTTTAATAGGTGTGACTTCAGAGAATTTTTGAACTGTGCAGTTGAAGGAGCTGAAGTCAGAGAAGTGGGGAGGATGTTCCAGTTTTTGTCAATGTTGTGGGAGAAAAGAGCTTTTCCTGCAGAGTTATTGGCTTTAGAGATACAGAAGAGAGATCTTTCTAAGGAGCGGAGGGGGTGATTTGTTGTATAGTGGGTTAGGAGTTTGTTTAGGGATGAAGTTTTGTCAGGATGTCTTACTATATTGTAGGCTAGTATCAGTTGTTGATAGATATTAGTTGGGGGAGTTCTAACCATTTGAGTTCTTTTAGTGCCTGACAATGATGGGTTTTGTAATTAAAGTTGTTAGCAAATTTTGCAATTTTATTATAGCAGGACTCTAGTTGTACAAGATCCTGTTTTCTAGGGTTGGTAAGGATAGGTGCAGCATACATGAGTGTAGAAAGTAGGTGAGTTTGGACGAGTGTGATGCTTGCTTGATCAGATAGGAATTTCTTGTGTCTATATAAGGTACCCATCTTTTTATGGACTTTTTTGATTGTTAGTGATATATGGGTGTCAAATAGCAGTTTATTATCAATAGTTACTCCTAGTAGTTTGGTGTTGTCAGTAGGGGAGATGTTAGTGCCATTATTGGACGTGATTGTAAAAGGGGATTGGGTGGTTTTAGTTTTATTAGGAGCAAATATGAATAACTTGGTCTTGTTTGGATTGAGTATAAGTTGGATCTGGGTGATCCAACTTTCTACTGAGGTAAAGGATTCCTAGGTACGTTTTTGCAGAGTAGTGAGAGATGGCGCTGTGCAGATGAGAGTCGAGTCATCTGCATATTGTATTAGAGTGGCATGTTGGGAGGACCTGTGGAGGTCGTTGGTGAATATCGTGAAAAGTAGTGGACCCAGTATTGAACCTTGTGGGACTCCTACAGTGGTTGGGAGTAAGGGGATAGTTTGTTTTGCCATTGTACAGACTGTTGTTTGTCTGTTAGGTAGCTTTTAAACCATGCTATGGTAGATGGAGCAAAGGATAGGGAGGTCAGGGAGTCTAGAAGTAAGGGGTGTGATACCATGTCAAATGCCTTAGCTAGGTCTAAGAATATTGCTGAGACGTAGTTGTTGTTATTTCTGTATTGATTAATTGTGTTTGTGAAAGAGAGGAGAGCAGTAGTGGTGCTGTGGTGTTGGCGGAAACCGTGTTGTGTGGGAGAGAGAAAATTGTTAGTATTTAAGAATTGCATCACTTGAGAGTGAATGCATCTTTCCAAAATTTTAGCTAAGGGGGGTAGGATAGATATGGGACGGTAGTTGGAAAAATCATGAGTTTCCACATTTATGAAGGGGAGAATGTATGATACTTTCCATAATTGTGGGATGTAGGATTCCTGAATGGATCGATTTATAAGGATGGAAACAGGGTAAGACAGTGAATCAGCAGCTGTTTTTAAGAATTTGGCTGGTAGGTTGTCTGCAGCAAGGGTGGTAGGTTTAAGTTTTAATAGCAGTTTTTTGATTGTTGCGGTAGGGACAGGTGATAGGGTGAGGGTTGGGGTATTTTTGGTGGGTTAGTTTGGGGTGGGTTGTTATTGGAGAGTTGTGTAGAGAGGGATAAGATGGTTTTTGTGAAGTGGTGGTTAAATTGGGAAGCAATATCTGCAGTGTTGTTGTTAGTGGTTGGAGTTAGTGTGGATGTTTTGCCTGGTTTAAGTAGTGAGTTGATGGCATGCCAGAAATTTTGGGGGGTTTTATTGTGTTTATTTTGAACATGAAGGAAGTAGTTTTGTTCATCGAGTACTGTTTGTTTTTTTGCTTGGTTTCTTAGTTTTTGGTAGTTTTGTTTGGATGAGTTAGTCTTTTCTGTTTTCTATGTTTTCCATGCTTTATCCCTGGCTTTTAGGACGCTTGTGTCCCTGCTTAGCCATGGTGCATAGTTTGTTTTTACTTTGATTCTTTTAATGGATGCTATTGAGTTGAGAACATTGATGAAAGTGTTATTAAAGTATTCAACTGCTTGGTCTAAGTTTACCGTTAGCAGTGGATCCCATTTATAATGTTTTTAGGATATGGTTGAGATTCTCACTGTTCAGATTACTTTCATCTCTAACTTGTCTAAAGATTATAGGGTTTGAGGGATTTGTGTGCCTTCGCTGTAGGAATGTGGGAAGGTGGTCACTGAGGCTGTCTGAAAGACATCCAGAGAAATATTTTTCTTTAGGGCAGTTAACTAGTGTCCAGTCTAGGATTGATTGCTTATTGGATTTGCTATCTATTCTAGTTGGTTCATGGATGAGTTGTGCAAAGCCATGGAGGTTTATATGGTTTGTAGGGATATTGGAGTTGCGGCTAACCAGTCTGTATTTAGATCACCTAATAGAATTGATTCCTGTGTGAGGTTATCTGAGGTCCATTGTAAGATCTCTTCTATGGTGGAGCAGTTATTGCCTGGTGGAATATAGCAACAGATGAGGTTAATTTTTTTGGTATCATTAATGAGAAGAGTTGAGATTAAGGTTTTGGCATTTTGAAATGGAGGAATTGAGTTATTGAGGGGTTTTATGTTTAGAGTGTTTTTAAATAATATGGCTACACCTCCTCCCTTTCTAGTTGTTCTATCATGCCTTAGTATGTTGTACCCTGGTGGGAGAATTTCCTCATTTTGTATATTGGGTTTTAACCAGGTTTCTGTAATTGTGAATATATCTGGGTAGTAATGCATTATAAATGCATGCAGATCAGGGAGTCTGTTTGTTATGCTTCTTATATTGATGTTAATGATAAGTAGGTCTGATTTATGTCTAGGTGGGAGTAAGGTATTGTGGGTCCTGGGTTTGGGTGTATGTCTCCTGATGTGAGTAGTTGTTTAGCAAGTAGTAATGTGTGTTTTATTTTATATGTTATTTTTATGTATTATACACCTGATAGTTTACTGGTATTTGTTGTTGTTATTTGGAATTTATGTATGTGTAGCATTTGCCTGTCTTTGAAAAGTGTAGCACTAATGGGGAAAGATGTGTTTGTGTGTCTGTGGTATTGTGTATATGTTTGTGCTATGGTAACTGCTATTTAGTGTAGGTGAGGTATGATGGCATGTTGTAAACTTTGTTAGTATAGTAAGGGTGAGTAGAAGACAGGTTAAGAAGAATTTCATTTTGTTTCTGTTAGGGATTTAGGGATGGTAGTTTGGTGAGGTGAAAGGCGGGAAAGGATGATTTGAGATATGCCGTGTTTAAAAGTAGGAGGTAATGTTTAGATTGCTAGGGGTGTGGGAGTTTGATTGATAGTGTGGGCTGTAGTGGGATAGGTTAATTTGGCTGTGGGTGTGGTTTAGTAGGGTTGCAGGAATTTGACAGTGTGGGTTGTAGTGGGATAGGTTTATTTGGCCGTGGGTGTGGTTTAGTAGGGTTAAATGTAGGGGCTCTGGGTGCGAGTGGCATTTGGGGGCAGGGTAGGGGAGTGGAGTGAGCCTGCAGTGGATAAGCCACAGTGAGAAAAACAATCTGTAGCTGTACAAAGACTACAGCTAAGAAATAAGTGTTGCTATAGAGAGTTTGTAATCTAAAACCAGGAAAAAAGTATAATGGGCAAGGGTAGAAATATGTGAGGTGAGTCAGGAAAGGATAAGAATGAACAGGGTAAGAGGAGCTGTAAGAAAAAGGGTCTAACTACGTTCTTAGCCAGGGGTTGATAATATCAGAGTACAGTCTAGTTTAGGGGCATATTGCCACCTAGTGGCGACAAGAGAAATGGCAGCAGGGAATAATACTTCCAGTATTAAATCTAGTTAAGGAATTAGGAAAGAAAAGTTGGAAAATTGGGGAGGGGCAATGGGTATGAGCGGGCTGCTGTTGGCTGCTATCTTGTAGGAGGCAAGATGTAATACTAAATAGTTAACAAGGAAAGAAAAAAAATAGTGATTTATAATCAGATATTGTAGTATTATGCTACGTACACTGAGCCTTTTTTTATTAAGGGGGATGACGTCTTCACAGGATACCTGGAGGTGGTGTTCTTTCCAGTAGTTGCTGTGGAGCTTTGATTTCCTTCCTGTGTAGTTTTAATACCTTTCCTGGGTAGGAAAATAGAGGAAGCCCACGGATAGTAGACTGTAAAACAGAAAAGGACAAACTATCAGACAAATTCAGGCAAATATGGGTAGGCAAAGAAAGAGAGGATAGTGCAAGAGTGATATAAGATTAAGCTAGTCAGGAAGGAAAACTTAGGGAGAGAAGTACAGATACATGTGGAGATGGGGGAGATAGGAAAGCAAAAAGGCAAGGCCCATATCCCATTCCGAATGTGGAAAGGTACACCAGGTTGTGAGATAGGGCAGAGCAAAAGGTTCTAGGCCCACGCTTTTGCTGCATTGCTGCACACAAGCAATAGTTGAAAATAGTTATCAGTTAGGACAGTGGGGTAGCATGTGAGTTACAGTGAGAGGTCGCCAACAGTAACAGAGAAAGGAGATAAATACAAGCAAATATTTAAAAACCACAACATTCAGATTCACGACTTTGCTACATCTAGATGGAGCATGTATGTTATCGCAATATATTAAGCTAGAGGTGCCTTCCCTAAATCTAGAACCTTTCCTGTAATTAAATTAACAATATAGCATGCTAGGTCTTGACAAAAACAGGTATTTGCAGGCAGATCATTTCAGTGACAAACGTGAGCTGTTTTAAAATTTAGCAGGCAAAATCAATTTAGTAGCAAACGCGTGTTGCCACGCATTTAAAAATAATACATCAGTCGGCGCTGGTAATTCAAATACTTTCTGCACATATAAGTAGTACTATCAGTTTGAGCTAGCGATTAAATACATTGAATCAATTTAGTAGCAAACGCGTGCTGCCATGCATTTAAAAATGAATACATCAGTCGGCGCTGGCAATTCAAATACGTTCAGCTATATGGGTAGTACTATCAGTTTGAGCTAGTGATTCAATACATGACATTCGGCACATTTGAGTAGTACTATCAGTTTAAGCTAGCGATTCCATAAATTACAACAATAGACATTGGTAAAGTCATCAGTCAGCAGGAAGTAAAAAAACAGATCCAACAGATATTTCAGAAGTAATGCTAGTGTAGGCTCTACATCAGCCCCGTTGGAAGGCAAGAGAAGCATTAGAGGATAGATACAAATACAACAAAGGTACCAGCTAAAATATTTGAATGAAGCTGAATAAACAGTACAGTACAGGACCTTACAGTATGTGAAAAGGTACCAGTAATTAGCGCTAAGGCGTATAGCGTGTCTCCAAGCAACCACGCTGCACTAACAAGCAGCCTAGCAGTATATAGCTAATATTCCATGGGTACTACAAGCACAATACAATTATTGCTATCAAAATTATAATATTATATTTACCAGGAGGTGTGACGAGCAGCCAGACCGCAGGACCACTAAGCAGAGATGGTGCACACACCGGGTAGGTGTAGTTGATTTAAAAATGGTGACACACACATCTCCTGCTATAAATAAGTTTGTGGGAGGAAGTTAGTCAGGGGGAGGGGATAAAGGGGGGTGTATGAAGTAGAACAGGAGAGGGGGAGAAATGCGGGAAAGTGCTAAAGGATGGACAAGCCACAGTGAGAAAAAACAATCTATAGCTGTAAAAAGACTATAGCTAAGAGGTAAGTGTTGCTATACAGAGTTTGTAATCTAAAACCAGGAAAAAAGTATAATGGGCAAGGGTAGAAATATGTGAGGTGAGTCAGGAAAGGATAAGAATGAACAGGGTAAGAAGAGCTGTAAGAAAAAGGGTCTAACTACGTTCTTAGCCGGGGTTGATAATATCAGAGTACAGTCTAGTTTAGGGGTATAGTGCCACCTAGTGGTGACAAGAGAAATGGCAGCAGAGAATAATACTTCCAATATTAAATCTAGTTAAGGAATTAGGAAAGAAAAGTTGGAAAATTGGGGAGGGGCAATGGGTACGAGCGGGCTTCAGTTGGCTGCTATCTCGCGGGAGGCAAGATGTAATACTAAATAGTTAACAAGGAAAGAAAAAAAATAGTGATTTATAATCAGATATTGTAGTATTATGCTATGTACACTGAGCTTTTTTTTATTAAGGGGAATGACGCTCTGAAGGGCACGTTGAGGGTAAGGTGTCTTCACAGGATACCTGGAGGTGGTATTCTTTCCAGTAGTTGCTGTGGAGCTTTGATTTCCTTCCTGTATAGTTTTAATGCCTTTCCTGGGTAGGAAACTAGAGGGAGCCCATGGGTAGTAGAACTGAGCCTTTTTTTGTTTAGGGGAATGATGCTCTGAAGGGCACGTTGAGGGAAAGGTGTCTTCACAGGATACCTGGAGGTGGTGTTCTTTCCAGTAGTTGCTGTGGAGCTTTGATTTCCTTCCTGTCTAGTTTTAATGCCTTTTTTGGGTAGGAAAATAGAGGGAGCCCACGGGTAGTAGAACTGAGCCTTTGTTATTAAGTGGAATGACGCTCTGAAGGGTACGTTGATGCTAAGGTGTCTTCACAGGATACCTGGAGGTGGTGTTCTTTCCAGTAGTTGCTGTTGAGCTTTAATTTCCTTCCTGTGTAGTTTTAATGCCTTTCCTGGGTAGGAAAATAGAGGGAGCCCATGGGTATTAGACAGGAGGCGCGATGAGCAGCCAGACCATAGGACCACTAAGCAGAGATGGTGCTCACACCGGGTAGGTGTAGTTGATTTAAAAAAAAAAAGTTGGAGGTGAATACATTTTTTGAGTATTTTGGAGATAGTGGAGAGGATGGCTATGAGGCACAAGTTGGAGATATCAGAGTTGTTATCTCCTTTGTGAAAGGGAATTATAAATGCCTTTTTCCAGAGAAGAGGTACATAGGACTCTTGAATGGAGTGGTTGATTAAGATAGGGTGATCTATGCTGTCAGCAGCTGACTTGAGGAAAGCAGTTGGTAAGTTATCAAGGGCATTAGAGCAGGGTTTTAAGTGTTGTAGGAGTTTTTTATAATGTTTACAGGAATGGGTTTAAGGTTGAAAAGAGAGGGGGTGGTTGCCAGTGGTGGCAGAGGGAGAGGGGCTTTTGGTGGGAGATATGGATGGAGATGAAGAGAGGAAATGATGTGAGCTTGGCTATAGAGTCTGTGAAGAAGGAGTTACATTTAGAGGCTATGATATGATCTGGGGCATTTGGGTCAGGGCATGGGTTATCTTTTCTGCTGTGGTTAAGGATGGTAGATATGCTACTCCAGAATTTCTTGGGGTTGGATTGATTATTGTTTTGGAGCTTAGAGTAGTAGGATTTGCGGTCAGAAGCAATTTGTTTTCTGACAGTATTGCAGAGTTGTTTATATTCAGTATGGAGTGGTGTGGTTTTGTGGTTTCGGTAGAGCTTCCATGTTTTATCATGGGTAAGCATGAGCGTTATTGTTTCTTTGGAGAGCCAGGGGGCAGTTTTCGATTTCAGTCTTTTAGTTCTAGGGAGAGCAAAGTTGTTTAGCAGGTTGGTGAAAGTAGTGTTAAAGAAAGTGGCAGCATCATCAAGAGGGAGAGTTTTCAAGGGGTTAAAATTAATTTGTTTGATGCAGTCAGCGAAGGAGTGAGGGTCAAAGTTGGTGAGAGTATGGGTTATAATATAATTATGTTTTTGGTTGAGGGGGGAAGGTGGGCAGTGTGTGAAGGCAGGGAGGTAGTCGCTTAGGGAGTTGGGCCAGGTGCCACTGTCAGAGATATTATTGGGATGAGAAACAAGTATCAAGTCCAGGATACTGCCTGAAAAGTTATCTTTGTTGGGTCTGGTAGGAAAATTAATTAACTGAGAGAAATTGTAAAGGTTAATATTCTGGGTGGAATTGGTAGAGTGAATAGAGGCCCAACTGATATTTATGTCACCTAGGATAATTGTTTCATTACGTATATTTGAAGAGAACCAAGATAGGATATCTTCAAAGATGAATATGTTGTTTCCAGGTGGAATGTATAGGGCTGCTATAGCTATGTTTTTATGGTTATTTATTTTTAGGAGGGCCAGTGTTATTTTGGCTGTGGAGAATTGAGGTAGGGGGTTGGTATATGGTGTTACAGTTAGAGGAGGAGAAAAGTAGAGCTACTCCATCTCATTTCTTATATGTTCTGTCATTTCTTATGGTTTTATAGTTGGGGGGGTGATTTCAGAGTCTTTGAGCTGTGGTTTGAGCCATGTTTCAGAGATAGAATGTCAGGATGATTATAGGGGAGCCAGGTGTGGAAGTTGGGTAGTTGTTGCAAAGGCTTTGGGTGTTAATAGTAGAGAAGAGGAGAGATTTGTAAGGAGTGGGGGGGAGGTGTGGAATTGAGTTAATAGTTTGAGAGGAAGGGGGTCCAGGGTTAGGGTGTATATCTCCAGAAAGGAGGATAGAGATTAGTTTAAGAAGAGGGGAAACAGTTTTTTGTAGTTATCAGAGTCAAAGTAGGTGTGGGAAGATAATGTGAGCTAGGGGTTATAAGGGATGAGTACTGTATGAGATGTGCTCAAGATCCTTTGGTTAAAGAGGAGGGAATCACTGATATGGAAGAGATGAAGGGAAATGAAAGCTGAGCAGTAGGGATTGGATTTGGGGTACGTGGAGGTAGTGTGGTAGGGTGAGGAATGAGTGGGGTCAGGAAGGCAGGTAAGGTGGAGTAGAAGGTAAAGAGAAAGGGGAAGAAGTGTTGTGGGTATTGCCTTTGGCAGTGTGTATAGCATAGTTATGTTGGTGTAAAGTGGAACAGAGAAGGGAAAGTAGATGGAGCAGTGAATGGTGTAGTGGTGGATGATGTCAGAGAAAATCCAAGTGTTAAAGTAGGGGTTGTGCTTTGGACAGAGGACGTGGGAGAGTGATAATGGAGTGTAGGAGGGAGAAAGTTAAGTGAGTTGAGAGTGATGTGTGATTTGATAGGATGTGATGTAAGTGGGAGTGTGATTTGGTAGGCTGCGTTGTAAGTGGGAGTGGTTCTGTTGCTATAAAAGCAGTAGTATTTGGTAGGCTGTATTTTAAGTGGGAGTGTGATTTGGTAGGCTGTGTTGTAAGTGGGAGTGATTCTGTTGCTAGAAAAGCAGTAGTAGTAGTAGTGGGGGTGGGTGGAAATTGGGGCAGGGTAGGGGAGCGTAGTGAGCCCACAGGGCGAATGGAGTGGGCAAAACTGAGAAGGAGAGCTAAGCAAGATGAGAGCCAAGAAAAACAATCAGTGAGGAGCAGCCACTGCTGAATACAAACAGCAGCTGGTAAATGCAGGTAAGTCAGAAAGAAATACAGAGTGGGGCTGGAGTTTGAGAGTAAGTTTCAGATAGTGAGGATAAAGAAGGGTGAGCTAATTGAGGAATATGGGCTTAGGGATAGCAGCAGGAAGCCGGACAATAGCATATAATAAAATTGCTAGGCATTAAGAGTGGGGTGGGCTGCCATCTAGTGGTATAACAATATATAGTTTATGACAACAGGTACAACTAATGAGGGAGGAGGGTTAAGGATGGGGAGAGTGGGGGTTGGAGACAAGTAGAGACTGCTAGTGTGTGCACAGCATAAGCTAAAACAGCACAAGGAAATGCAAGGGATGCTTGGCTGAAAAAAATGAAATTAACATACACTCCAAAATTCTAAAAAGGAAGAAGGTAAATAATATCTGGTGCACATCCTAATAGTAGGAAGGCTGGTCTGGTCACTGTAAGGTGGAATGGGGGAGCACCTGTGTTTAATATGCACGAGTGAGCTGTAAGGAGAAAAGGACTAAGTTAGAGAAAACAGTAAAACTACAAATGTTAAGCAGCTGAGTGGGGGAGAAATAGGACAGGCCTAAGGAGTCACCAAAAACTGCCAACAGGTCAAAAAAGTTACTAAAACACCATATACCAAGACCCTGGAAGAAAACACAATGAAGCTTATGGACAGGACAACTTAGTCAAGCCTTGTAGTTGTTGATTTAGCAGTGTAGTCCACAGAAATCCACAGGATAAAAACACCAAGGAACAAAGCTTTTCAGCTGTTAATATAGTTTAATCCAAGTATTCTCTTCACAGGAAAAAACTCTGAAATCACACTAACGCTCCAAATGCAAGTACTTTTTTGTTTCAAAAACTTCCTCAGATGTGGGCTGGTAACTACATCAGTGCATATATATATATATATATATATATATATATATATATATATATATATATATATATACATACACACATCAATTAACATTGATTAACTAAGGAGACTACAGACATGCAGAGGGAAATGTACTACTACAGATGGAGAAGCTTCTACAAGGAAAACTCAGTGCAGAGAATAGCAAGAACCATAAAACACATTAAAACAAGAATGACAATTACAAGACATTTGTATGCAATATACCATACAAATGGTGAGGATATTTAATACAAGATATGCAATGAGAACCTGGTTAGGCAGGCGTTTATCAAAATCCTACATCCAACAACTATGTTGCATCATAGTATAATCCATGAAAACAGCAGAAGATACAAGCTGTATCACTCATTGAAAAATAGGTTGTGTGCTGTTACCATGAGCTACCATGAGCTATGCATACACACACACACACACACACACACATATATATATATATATATATATATATATATATATATATATATATATATATATATATGGGTCCTATCAGTAAATTGAGTTTTCACAAACTCGAAATTCATATGGTCAAGACCATGTAATCAAGTTTTTGAAAACTCATAACTTTTGAATCATAGTACAGTGAGGATCGTGAAATATACCCTTTTCCTCACTGTAGTGTGAGTCTCAAAGTTGGTATATATAATTTGCAGGGGGTCTGGGGTTGGCAAAAAATGTAACAAAGGTAGATTTTTGTGGGGTTCTTTGATGTTTGAGTTTTCAGAAACTTGATCATATGATCTCGACCATATGAATTTCAAGTTTCTGAAAACTCGATCATCTGACATAGACCCATAAATAAATATATATATATATATATATATAGAGAGAGAGAGAGAGAGAGAGAGAGAGAGAGAGAAAGAGATCTATTAAAGTTCTGAAACTTCGAAATTCATATGGCCAAGACCATATAATTGAAGTTTCGGAAGTTTGAACATTAAAAAAAAAAATAAAAAAACAAAAAAAATTCTATTTTTAATATTTTTGCAACCCCCACAAACCCTGCTAATTAAATATAGCAACTCCAAGATTGCACAACATTGTGGAAAAGGGTAAACTTCCTGCTCAATGCTGTAACGCGATCTCCATTCAAAATGTTCGAAATTTTAAAACTTCGATCATATGGTCCCTACCATATGACTTTCGAAGTTTTGAAACTTTGATAATCTGATAGGGACCCATATCTATATATATATATATATATATATATATATATATATATATATATATATTTACTATGATTGGTTGACACATAAATAATCAATTCACAAACGATTTACAAAAAAGACCAAAAACACAAATCACTGATGACTGAAAGAGCTTTAGTAATGTAATATGTAGAGTTGGCATGCTAGTCAGTGGTATGGTTAGATTAAGTTAGGTTTAGGGTTATCACACATGAATAGGGGTTGGCAAGAGGACTTAAGTACTGACTCCAAGTGCTCCCCAATAGGGTCTACTCTCCTGGGATTCACTAGCTTCTTCTTAGAAAATGTGAATAGCCTTCTGTCTTTCCTCCCTAAAAACAACTAATGAGTCCTCTGGCTGCTGCATGATACCTAGAACTGATGTTCCAGACTACTGTTCCCCCCCCATGAGAGGCCACCTTCTCCAGTTTGTTAGGGATACAGTTCTCATTTTTTACGCCATTTAATTACATGATTGTTCTTATTAATTGAACAATGCAGGGATTTTCTCTGCCTAATATAAAAAAGGGGTATGTGACTATTTAAAGTAACAGTTCTATGTATAATCTTTATACACACTATTTACATCAGTTTTAAAGTAACAATTCCATTTACACTATGTGCAAACAATATCTGCATCATTTTACATAATCTATATTCACACTTCTGCTGGATAGCACAGAATACTTTCTATCCTGCGGAAGTATTGTCACAGGAAATACTATATCGGACAGAACGCTGATTGTGACACTGAACATGGCAAACACTGAGGCAGCATTTAAGCAATTGCATTTTGTACTGAATAAATTGCAATCGACATTTTAAATTTTCAGATATTTAAAAGCTTACATGGAAGCAAATATAGTTCCAGGTGGTCTATAAGGTTGAATGAACCTGAGGTAAGTACCACAGATTAAATTTCTTTAGAACAATTGCAGCATAGACAATGAACCACTTCTAACAAGTTTGTTAAAGCACTATATCCATATTATGAGAGACAGTTCTCCAATTTAACTGAGAATGATTGTAGACAGGGAACCTTAGCTGAATGTTTCAGTTCACATCCCCACTGTAAGAATGTCTTAGTAGATTATTTTGAGACAGTAGCAAAAATGGACGGTGAACTCAACCACATAGTGTAAATAGAATTGTTACTCCTGGGACCACTCTTGTTTGGCATCTACTTCTCTGAAGTACAGGCCAACACTAAGGGACTCTGGATAACAAAGTTTGCAGATGACTGCAAACTGGGAGCCATTATTGAATCCCCAAATGATATGGATATTCTACAAAAGGGCCTTACAGAAACAGATGCCTGGTGCCAGAGCCATGGGCTCAAGCTTAATGCCAAGAAATGTATAGTTATCCCCTTTGGAAAAAAAACATGTACCCATGAATTACCACATAGGTGGCAGGACACTAAACATCGAATGTGTGATGAGAGACTTAGGGACACAGGTGGACAGTGGTCTCACTTTCGATAACCACATTGCCACAACAGTCAGGAAATCCTTCTATGTGGCACACCTCATCACTAAGGGCTTTTCATCCAGAAAAAAGGAGGTCATTGTCCCACTGTACTCATCCCTCATTAGACCCATTGTAGAGTATAATGCCCCTTTTGGTATGTACCTCACAAGACATCTGCAACAGCTTGAAAAGCCACAGAAATATCTCACTAAAAGAATCACAGGCCTAAAGCAGATGCCATATACTGACCGTCTAAAACAACTCCAGCTATACTCTGTGGCATATCATCTACTAAGAGGCGATCTCTGCTTAACATACAAGGCCATGTCAAACCCTGAGCTGTTGGACATGCTCCACTTAAATAAACCCCAATCCCTCAGAGCCACATGCTCCAGGGATCTAAACCTTGTCATCACAATGAACAAAACGTGCTGGAGGGATAGGTTCCTGACCCAGAGACTCCCCATACTCTGGAATAGACTGCCCATACATATCAAGCAGAGCGCCTCATTGGCCCTCTTTAAAAGGAACCTTGATGATCGGATGGGAGATAGGAAATTTACCCCGGGGAGCATGTCAGTCACCCTGCTAGATAGGGGCCTGCAGAAATAAATATTGTGGGAAGAAATATCCAGGGAATTGTTAGGGCTAAGCTTGCATAGGCCCTAGAGCTGATAGCCTAGTAGCAACCTGTGAACAAGTACCAGTATGACTCCATCTTAGTTCATGTGTGGGTGAATGACTTGAGACATACTTCACCGGACTATGTGAAGAGAAACATGTGTGATTATGTGTCGCAGTCTGGTACAAGCCTAGCCTTAAGCAGCATTTTGCCTTCTACAATGGTGATGCCACAATACAAAGAAAAAATGACTGACTTTAACAATTGGCTTAGCTTCTGGTGTCAATCCAAGGGGATCCAATATCTGTCAGCCTTGGGAAGACATGGTGGACAGGCCATACTGCTCTGCACCTGTCTTCTCTAGGCTTTTGGATAATGGCAAAGGCATTATCCACCCCAATTGTGCCTTTTTTCTGGCAATGTCAAAATAACCAACCTCCCAACATAACAAAATTCTCTCTAGATAAACTCAAGGTACTGCTGCTTAATGCTAGGAGTCTAAACAAAAAACTACACTCCCTGGAAACAATCCTCACTTTGGAAGATGCTGATATCTGTGCAGTCATGGAGACATGGTTTAAAGGTCTGAAAAGCACCCCAAACTGTGCAGGGCTATAATGCCTGACATACGTTCTGACCGCAAACTAAGTATGAAAGAATGAAAGGAGGAGGTGTAGCCATCTTCATTAAGGATAACTACACCATGAGACTGGTCAAACAGTATGACTGACATCAGCTTCTCCATGTCCAATTAACTATAGGCAAAGCCTGTTACCACATTATAGCTAGCCATAGGTCCCCCACCATGAAACAGAAAAAGCATAAATCATACCTGGACTTACTGGTGTCACTTGCCATACAGCCCAACATCTTACTCATGGGTGATTTTTATTATCCTACCATCATCTGGGAAACAAATGCGCATGCTGGCTCAGAGATTCTTGGACTTTGTCAATGCAAATGCTCTGGCACAGCTATTCAGCACACCCTCAAGAGGCTGAAATGTCCTGGACATAGTATTCACTAACATGGTAGAGAATTGCACCTCCTCTCCCCCATGTGATGTCCTCTCTGGTAAGATTGGACCATAAATCAGTCTCGTTTGATACAATTAAAAGAAATTACCTCCTACTACGTTATTGTATAAGATGCTTCAAAGCCCCCTCAAATGCAGATAACCAGGACTGCTATGCAGAGGTATACACCAATGCCCTGTATAACCACTTAAGCAGTTGCATAGAATTGGCTGTACCTGACTGGATCAAAACTAGGTCTTGCCAGAAAAAACAAATTTACCCTGGTGGACCCCTAGTATAAACAGGTTATACAACAAGAGAAAGTAACTAATGTCCAAGAACAAGAGGGAACTGGCTCAGCAGAGGAAGAAGTCCCTCTCTAGCTCAAACAAACAATTAGAAAACTTGCCAAGTCCTCTAAAGCTAATTATGAAGTAAAACTAGCCTCCCTAGCTAAGGATAATCACAAGTCATTCTTTGACTACATCCAAAATCTAAAAAGGAGTACCCAGCTATGCCCTGAACTGGTTGTGGATGGCACCGCCCATACTCAAATGGAAGTAATAGCCAACCTGCCAGCTGACAGATTTGGAGAAAACCTCACACCCCTATCCCCTCCAGTCATGCCCCAAAGTATACCTGCCACCATTATCCAATTAGCCTATTATCTCAAGAGAGCAGGCCATCTTGGCATACCTCTCAACTGCCCAGATTTTTGCCTCATATTTTTGGTCTGTTTCTCATAAAATCTGTGGTTTTCTGTCAAATCAGTGAGAAGTGAAATCACTAAGAAGGCTAGACATCAGTGAGAAGTGAAATCACTAAGAAGGCTAGACATCAGTGAGAAGTGAAATCACTAAGAAGGCTAGACATCAGTGAGAAGTGAAATCACTAAGAAGGCTAGACATCAGTGAGAAGTGAAATCACTAAGAAGGCTAGACATCAGTGAGAAGTGAAATCACTAAGAAGGCTAGACATCAGTGAGAAGTGAAATCACTAAGAAGGCTAGACATCAGTGAGAAGTGAAATCACTAAGAAGGCTAGACATCAGTGAGAAGTGAAATCACTAAGAAGGCTAGACATTTGAGTTTTAGGATTCATATCCTTAAGAAAATGCATGCTAATGAAAGACCTGTTATTCTAGCAAATTTCTAAGTTTATAAGAGCAATATTTAAAATGTGTCCCTGTTTCTGAGCCTTTACCCCCCCCCCCATTATTTTTGCTTTTCCCCAGGTTTCTTGTGCTAAGAGGTTGAAAGGTATGCATCTCAGTGTTCTCCAAGGCCAAAAACACAGCATGAGTGAAACCAGACAACATCCCCTGCTGCCTTTTAAACTACTTAAAACATGACCTAGCAGACCCACTTGGATCCCTATTTAACCATAGCCTCTAGATTTAAAGATGTTATAATTCCATTATCCTCAACTCTCATCAGACCAATAATTGAGTACAATGCTCCATTTTGCATGTACCTTACCAGACAACTGCAACAACTGGAGAGACCACAGAGGTTTCTCACCACGAAAGTACAGGGTATGCAAAACGGGTCTTATGTGGAAAGACTGAAAGCACTGTCACTATATTCTGTCTCCTACAGGTTGCTAAGAGGCGACCTATGCCTGGTTTACAGGGCAGTCTCTTGACCTGGACCTAATGGAAATGCTACACATTTGTAAATCAAGCTGCAAGAGGGTCACATACATACTCTACAGATCTTAACCTAGCCTCTGACCTGACCAGGTCATGCTGGTAAGATAGAGACATCTCCCAGAGACTGCCAGTTCTTTGAAAAAAGCTTTCATTTCACATGAAAAAGAACCCCTCCCTGATCCTCTTCAAACACAACCTAGGTCAATGGATGGGTGAGCACAAATTCATTCCTGGGGTGGTGCCCATGTCCCCCCTGGACAGAGGAATTTGGTAATAACTATCATAGACCCTTACCTCTGCGAACTTCACTCACCAAACCACCAACTGGGACAACTTGGGATAAATATGGCTAGGCTTGTAAGGGCTATAGGATGATTAGCCTAGTAACCTCCTATGAACCTATGAACTCAAAACCAGAAACTTTAATAAATGTGAAAGAGATATAGATGACTACAACATGAATAGGGTATTTAGGTGTAGAAACATAAATAGGAAGAAAAATAAAACAGTATATTTTGATATTACAAATGATTCTAATTCTGAACATCAACATAAATTTTGGGATAAGATACAGCAAGGAATGACTGATTCCCTTTTGAAGTGGTCAGGTTATTCACATTCTACGTCTGAGGCTATAGATGAAGTTTCACAGTTGCATCTAGTTACTGATTTAGATTTATTGGGTGACTCTTCAAGTGACAACAGACTGGCTAAATGGCAACCTACCACAGGTACTTCTTGTGAAACCTCTTTAGAAAATATATCTTGGAGGGGACGTATGAAGCATTCAGTACATTCTTGCAATAGATTCTGCCTTTAAAGTACACATAAATGTAAACACACAATAGTTAGCGTGTTTGATATTTGCCTTAGCAATTCTGATTGTTCACTATTAAACAAAAGGTTAAAGTTTTATTCCCAATTCATTTGTCTCACACTCCCAAGTGATTTGTGGTTTGAAGGATTTCCATAAAACTTTAAATGTAAACATTTTATATGCATGAGACCAAAGTTGGGAATCCTATTGTGATGTTCATTTAAGTACAAAAAAATTCAAAAATTCGACCATCAAAGTTTTAATCAGTGAGATTATTGAAGGAAGCGGTTATGAAAGACCCCCATTTAGAATGTGAAAATATTTCTAGAAAACATATTGATAACATTTCTATGAAGGAATGGTGATCTTTAAAAAAGTTAAGAAATAAGGAAAAAATGTTTTAACAAATGCTGACAAAGGGTGTGCACTTGTATTATGGAATGAACTTTTGGATACAAGTTGTTGGATACACTGGAGCTTTAGAAACAATGACTGGACCCTACATTCTACATGGGACTACCTTCTGACCCTTCACTATCTTTTAAACAACATTTAGCAGCTTTTTTTACAATGAGTAGAGTCAGGGTTTTCAATCAGGAATGTTGGAAGGAACTGATTGCTCACTCATATAATCCACAACAGTTCCATATTTTACCAAAACTTCATAAAAAAGACTGACATCACCAGGGCATCTTACTGTATCTGGAATTTTTTTTTTGTTGATGTAAGCTACTTCAGCATTCCTGGAAAAGTATTTCAGAGCACCTCTACCATTGGTTCGCTCTTCCATTGCAGACAGAACAGAGCTCCTACAACTTACTTGTGACATTCAGGTTATTTGGGACTTGTACGGGCTCACCTTTGATGTGTACTGTTTATACATGAATATTTCTTATGAAGGCAGCATGAGGACAGTTAAGTATTGGTCAGATACAAATGATCTTTATACTTTGGAATTCAGGGATGTATTGGTACTAAATTGGTCTTGACCAAAAATGTATTTTATTTCAGGAATGATTGGTACTTACAACTGAAATAAACTGCAGTGGGGGTCGCCTTTACCCCATTGTACGTAAATTTATTTATGGGATTTTTTTTGTAATGTATACATCTATGATTCATATAATAACATATTTTTGTCTAAGTGTGATAGATAGTGGAGATATCTGAATGACTGTTGAGTGATTTGGAAATGTGATCACTAGGAGTTGTCTTAGTTTGTGGAATTCTTTAATTGTAACAAATTTAGATTCCACTTCACTGTGTAAGATAAGTTGTGACTTTCTTGACAATATGATTACTAAGACATTGGATGGACATTGATAGCTGATCTTTACTGTAGACCATTTAGCAAAAAATCCTTCTTATGAAGTATAAGCTTCCATCCCAGACACATTAAGAATATACTTAAATTTCAATTCATGAAACTTAAAAAGTATTTGCAGTACTGATTTTGATTACAGTAAAGCAGTTGATGATTTATCTTATCATCTATTACGCACAAATTACACATTTAGGTATCTAGAGAAGTTTAGAAGTGACCTTAACAAGATGGAGAGGAATGATTTGTTGCAGTACAAATTAAATGATGTATATCCAGATAAGAATAATGCACATTTCTTCACCAAACATAGTAGTAATAGTTTCTTCATTAAAAGAATTATTAGTAAACATTGATCAGCATTAAAATGGCTACCTCATCCTGAGAAATATTATCCTATAAGTATGCAGGTCTACTTTCAGATTTAGTAGGAAACTAGGGCTGATTTTAGGGAGGGTAAATGTGATCATTTTTGTAAGATACAAATTCCAACCAAATGGAGGATTTGCTACAGGTTTAGTAAGTATACTCGTTGTTATAAACTCAGTATGGACACAATTTTCTGTACATAATAATACAAGAATTGTTGATATTCATTGCTACATCACTTGTGCAACCTAGAGGGTTATCTAGGACAGTGCATATACAGCTATTCGGCATGTTACAAGTGCATTAGTGATCACTTGAGTGAGATCAGATGTGATTTAGTATTATTTTCAAACATCTGAATAACTATAAATGAACATGCTTTGCTTTATAGGCATTGAGAGATCTGTTGCCTATACAAATATGGGTACTGATCTTAAACATATATAGGATGTAAAAGAAAAATTCTGGATTTTTAGTACTGGTGCACTACTTCATCCAGGTTTAAATAAACATCCCTAATGGACTCCCAGATACACTTTGGTCAACAGAACAGATGGTAGACAGCTGTGGAAGACTGACAAGTCAAGGGGATTATGCAATCTCAATGTTAGTAGATATAATTAGCAGGGATGTGGGGGTGCAGGGTGGCTTGCCCCCCTGCAAAAAACAGACATATTATTTTGCATATTCCAAGGTTATGCCTCAGAGCATGCACATTAGGGTTTTGTCATATTTTTTCAACCTTTCCAGTCTATGTTTTTAGTGTCAAGCTACTAAAATTTAGACTAAATTCAGTAGAGCTACACACACATACACACACACACACACACACACACACACACACACACACACACACACACACACACACATATATATATATATATATATATATATATATATATATATATATATATATATAAAATGCAACTATAGACATTTTGAAGATTTAAGCAGTTTTATGTTCTTTGGTTCTTTCTAAGCGCTGATTGATGATTTATGTACTTGTATCCATGACTAATTTCTCTCCAAATAGTTTATCTGGATTCAGATACCTCTTTAAGGTCAGGATTTTTTTTTATCTTGCCTTGTTTCTGGAAATTCACATTATTATTATGTTTTATTATTTTTTATGTGTTTTAATTTTTTTTTTATTTCTCTTCTAGTTTTATTTGAAATGCAACTGTTGGTTATTATGAAAACTGATCCCATCACCTGTTTCGTGTGTATATAATCATTTTGGCTAAAGAAGGATTTCAGATACCTTGATCTGGCCAAGGCCTTTGATACTATTCCCCACTCAGGAATCATAGAAAAACTCAGTAAGCTAGGCATCAACCCCTACATCACTAGGTGGGTTGCAAACTGGCTCACAGATAGAACCCACAGTGTGAAAGTAGCTGACTCCAAGTCAGATGACCGACCAGTCACAAGTGGAGTCCCACAGGGTTCAGTCCTGGGTCCTCTCCTGTTTGAAATCTACTTCTCTGAAATCCAGGCCAACAGGATGGGAATCTGGCTGACAAAGTTCGCAGATGATTGCAAGTTGGGAGCTATTATTAACTCCTCAAGTGATGTGGACATCCTACAAAAAGGCCTTACTTAGACCAATGACTGGTGTCAGAACAATGGCCTTAAGCTCAATGCCAAAAAATGTGTCGTCATTCCCTTTGGGAAAAACCCAGTTCCCATGAATTTTACATCAATGGTAGTCCACTGAACACAGAAGGCATTATAAGAGATCTGGGAACACAGGTTGACAGCAACCTACTCTTTCGGCCACCACATTGCTACTGTGGTCAGAAAGCCCTTCTATGTGGGTTAGTTCATTACTAAGGGTTTTGCATCCAGGAAGAAATAGGTCATTGTCTCCCTCTACCCTTCCCTCATTAGGCCAATCATTGAGTACAATGCCCCATTTGGCATGTACCTCACTAGACACCTGCAACAACTGGAGAGGCTGCAAAAGTACCTCACAAAGAGGATTCTAGGCCTTAAACAATTGTCCTATATGGACAGACTTAAAAAAACTCCAACTATTCTTTGTCTCATATCTCCTAATTAGAGGTGATCTCTGCTTGACTTAGAAAGCCATGTCTGACCCAACTCTGTTAGAAATGCTACATCTAAAAAAAACCCAATTCCTCCGCACCACATGCTCCAGAGACCTCAACCTCATTACCACAATCAACAGAACATGCTGGAGGGACAGGTTCATAACCCAGAAACTGCCCATGCTATGGAATAGACTTCCCATACATGTCAAACAGAGCACCTCACTGGCCCTCTTCAAGAGAAATCTTGATGAGTGGATGGGAAATAGAAAATTCACCCCGGGGATCACTCCAGTGACTCTACTCGACTGAGGCACTAGAAACTAAGGTTGGGTGGCACGATACCAGGGTAATCCTATGGGCTAGGCTTGTAAAGGCTCCAGGGTCATTGGCCTAGTACACACCTATGAACCTAAAATAGTGGTGAAGCACTGGCAAAAACAAGTTTATCTCTTATACCTTTTTTTCTGTTACAAACAAATATATTTTTTCAAGTGCTGCACATCTTTTTGTGTGACTGTCTATATAAGTCCATCCACAGGAATATTAACTCCTAGCATGCCATTCGTGTGGGTAGTTCTGTTTCTTGCTGTTATTCTGAAAATGCTTTATTATCGATTCTGATATTTTTCTTCCTTTATTCCTCTGCTGTATATCCATAGAAGTAAGATTACAATCAGATAAACTTCTGCGTATATATCTGTGTATAACCACACACACACACACACACACACACACACACACACACACACATATATATATATATATACACACACACACACACACACACACACACACATATACATATACATGCATGTGTGCATATGTCTTTGTCATTTGGCTTTTCCCGGTTAGGGGTTGCCACAGCAAAACTCCGGTCTGCTAATGATTGGCAGTGGATCTTTACGGTGCCGAGTTGCCAGCCTGATGCCCAACCTTCAAAGAAGGTACACCCATTCACACTCGCACTTACCTGCATGTCTTTAATGTCATTAAACCATGGGAAGGAGAAGCATACTCCACACAGAAGGTGCTCCAGCCGAGAATCGAATGGGAGAACCTCTTGCTGTGAGGCGACAACGCTAACCGCTGCACCACCTCGTAGTAGACACATGCATGCATGCATACATACATAAATTTATTAGCTGCAGAGTTGGAAAATGAACTTTTTAAATGTTGCTGATGTTTATTTGCACAAGAATGTGATACACTGAGAATCAGGGAGTTTGTTTTTTCCCCAGTGTAGTGTGATCTCAGTGTTGATATACATAATTAGCAAGGGGTGTGTGATTCAAAGTTTTGTCTATTCGAGTCTATGTGATTTGTATGGTTTTCATCTATTTGCTCAAATATCTGACATAGACTCCTATATAGCTAGACCGATACAGATATGTATAGATTTATAAAATAAATCAACATTCATATCTGTGTAGTTATTGAGACATGGTTTCAGTGCAATGACACCTTCTATACCAGGGCTCAGCATCTATCATGGCTTTGGGCCCTGGGATAACTGTGGGAGAAGTATCTGTATTATCAAAAACATCACATCACATCAAGTTATCCACAACACTAACTTGAAGCTCCTGGACAGCCAAAATCACCTTTAACTAACCCAACTGTTACTTCATTGTTAGCTACAGATCTACATCACATTATCCCAAAGATCTTATAAACTATGCTAATACCATTGATGAGTTAAATATAAAAATGAACACCATCTTGCCAGGTGACTTCAGTTACTCAAGTATTGATGGGCACAGTAGCATCTCTAAAAATGGATATGCTCAGCATTTCCTAGACTTTCTTAATAGCAATACACCGGAGCAAATTTCACAACTCCAGGGCAAACCTACTTCAGCTTATAGAAGACCTATATAAAATTCCAAATAAGCCAACACAAATGGATCCATCTGAGAGGGATGTCACATTCACCTCCAGTTTTTAACCAGTATCTAAACAGCTGCGTAGAAAAGCCTGTACAGGTCCACCATAAATAGAATGGGATATTTAGGAATAAATCTCTCTCCCTCTGGTGGAACTCTAGTATTAATAAACTATAGAGCAAAGGAAGGAAAATAACGAAACATTGTAGGAAATCCCCCCCTCAAGACCATACCTAACATGCCAGCAAGAACACTTCCCCCACCTCAACACCAGACTCAAACATGCCAGCAAGAACACTTCCCCCACCTCAAGACCAGACCTAACATGCCAACAAGAACACTTCTCCCACCTCAAGACCAGACCTAACATGCCAGCAAGAACACTTCCCCTACCTCATGACCAGACTTAAACATGCCAGCAAGAACACTTCCCCCACCTCAACACCAGACTCAAACATGCCAGCAAGAACACTTCCCCTACCTCAACACCAGACTCAAACATGTCAGCAAGAACACTTCCCCCACCTCAAGACCAGACCTAACATGCCAGCAAGAGCACTTCCCCCACCTCAAGACCAGACCTAACATGCCAGCACGAACACTTCCTCCACCTCAAGACCAGACCTAACATGCCAGCAAGAACACTTCCCCACCTCAAGACCAGACTCAAACATGCCAGCAAGAACACTTCCCCCACCTCAAGACCAGACTCAGACATGCCAGCAAGAGTACTTCCCCCACCTCAAGACCAGACTCAAACATGCCAGCAAGAACACTTCCCCCATCTCAAGACCAGACTCAAACATGCCAGCAAGAACACTTCCCCCACCTCAAGACCAGACTCAAACATGCCAGCAAGAGTACTTCCCCCACCTCAAGACCAGACTCAAACATGCCAGCAAGAACACTTCCCCCATCTCAAGACCAGACTCAAACATGCCAGCAAGAACACTTCCCCCACCTCAAGACCAGACTCAAACATGCCAGCAAGAGTACTTCCCCCACCTCAAGACCAGACTCAAACATGCCAGCAAGAACACGTCCCCCACCGCAAGACCAGACTCAAACATGCCAGCAAGAACACTTCCCCCATCTCAAGACCAGACTCAAACATGCCAGCAAGAACACTTCCCCCACCTCAAGACCAGACTCAAACATGCCAGCAAGAACACTTCCCCCACCTCAAGACCAGACTCAAACATGCCAGCAAGAACACTTCCCCCACCTCAAGACCAGACTCAAATACGCCAGCAAGAACACTTCCCCCACCTCAAGACCAGACTCAAACACGCCAGCAAGAACACTTAAGAGCCCCACAAAAAAATGTAAAGCTGAGTATCAACTTTAGGTCACTACAGAAACCAAAGGAAACTACAAATCTTTCTTCATTTATATCAAGAAATTATGGAATAATGTCCAACGATGCACTGATCTCATCCATAATAATATCATGTATTCCAGTCCTAAAGCTGTAGCTAATATATTAGCAGGCATTTAGTCTTAACTTTATCGAACTTACTCGCTTTGTTGCACCCACTACACCTAAAATTCATTTTCCCCCTGTAATCAACTTGAAACAAGTCAGTCATAAAGGCTAAAAATAATGTTTATATGGGACTAGATTACATACCAGGGTGCATTCTTATCAGTGCCTCTACTTTCTCAACTGTCCAGAATTTTACAGAACATCCAGATTTTTGCCTTACATTTTAGATCTGTTCCTTGCAATTTTTTTGTTTTTCTGACAAGTCATTCAGGATTGACGTCACTAAATAATGATAGACATTTGAGTTTCAGACTTCATATCTTTCAGAAAATGGAAAACCTGTTATTCTAGCAACTTTATGACTTTATAAGAGCAATATTTAAAATCTGTCTGTGATTTTGGGGTTTTGCCACCATATCATTTTTGGCTTTGCCCTGATTTCTTGTGCTAAGAGATTGAGAGGCACTCAGCTATCCACAGAGTTTTTCCCTGATGCCTGAAGAACAGAATCTCTGTGACTCCTCTACATAAAGGTGGCCTGTACACAGACCCAAATAATTATAGGCCCTTCAGCCTCATCAGCTTTATATGCAAAGCCATGGATCATATAGCAGACATCATCTGTGCACACATACGCAGCTTACATCATGTTGGTTATGTTAAGGGCAGGTCCTGTATCCTGAACCTAGTATCATTTATTTATTTATTTCCATTTATTAACCAGGAGAGTCTGACTAGGCCAAAGGTGGCCCGTTTTCAGCAGAGGCCCGGGGAGAAAAGCTCCACTGATACAATGTTCTATTAGTATATAAGACACAAGGATGGTTACAGAGAGTTTGTAAAAATGCACCTTACAATATAAATACTACAATAATAGAGAATGCAGATAAATATGTAGAGAATACATGAACTATTATACTAATTAAAAAGTTAGAATATGCAGTTACATTTGATTGAATACAACAAGCACAAGTATGGCCTGGCGAAGTAACAGAAGATAACTGGGACGTAGCAAAGGAAAGAAAGAGCTAAGGGTAGAACGTGGGATTTACGGGCTAACAGATCTTGTCAGTGATAATTAAGGAAGAAAGAGGGAGGAAAAGGGGAAGGAGAGATTGTAAGCAGTAAAGGAGAGAGGACAGGTGGTAGAGTAGAGCTAGTGGGTGGAGACTGGTAGTTAGTAAGGTTTACAGCAGGAGCAGAGACATGTGTGTTTGAGATGTTCCCTTTGTAGCTGTTTGAATTTAGGGGTATTGTTAATATTAAGTATATGCTGAGGTATACCAGTCCATATCTTGGCAATTTTATGAGAGTATAAGGAATCCCCAGAGATGTTGTTTTACCTGCTGACCTTTCAGAGTAGTTTATTACTTGACCTCAAAGTTCTGTTACTAGAGTAGGGTTGAACAAGTTTGCTAATGGATGGACAGTTATCAGGGTGTAACAGGGTATAGTGTGTTAGTATTGGTTATAGGTTAATAGGCTGGGGAGTTCTAACCACCTGAGTTGGCGAAGTATAGTGCAATGATGGGTTCTTGCAGGTTGGCTGGTGGTGAATCTGGCCACTTTGTAGTAACAAGATTCTAGTTTAGCTAAGTCACATTTTCTTAGATTGGTAAAAATGGGTGAGGCATAAAGGAGACTGAATAGTAGGTGGGTTCTACAGATGGCGTGTCTAGTGGATTCTATGCAAGGAGCCAGGTTTGATGTGCACTTTCTTGATGACTAGGTCAGTTGTGTCTTTTCGGCTTTTCCCGGTTAGGGGTCACCACAGCGGAACTCCGGTCCGCTAATGATTGGTAGTTGACTTTTATGTGCCAAGTTACCAGCCCTGATGCACAACCTTCAATGAAGGTATGCCCATTCACGCATGTCTCCACGCAGAAAACACTCTAGCTGAGAATCGAACCGGACAGCGTCTTACTGCGAGGCGACAAAGCTATCAAATTTGAGGTCCTTATCTATGGTGACTCCTAGTAGTTTTGTGGAATATACAGGCTCAGTACAGGTATTATTTAATGAGTAAATAGTGAATGGAGTAATGTCTGAAGATTTTCTGCTATTGGAGATAAAGCATTAGTTTTGTTTTAGATGAGTTAAGGATATGTTGAAACTGAGTAAGGTATTTTTCTTTATCCAGTAAAGATTGTTGGGTTTTCATGAGAAGGGAAGGTAGTGTTGGAGCTGAGCATATGAGAGAGGTGTTATCTGCATATTGGCTTATGGTAGTGTGCTGAATGGCAGTGTGAAGTCTATTAGTGAATATGGAAAAGAGGAGGGGGGCCAAGTATTGATCCTTGAGGTACCCTTACAGAGATAGGTAGCAAGGAAAGATAATTCATTTTTACATCTAGCTGCTCATTGTCAATTAGTTAGATAGCTAATGAACCAGGAGAGTATTGAATTAGAGAGGTTAAGTGAGGATAGCTCATGGAGGAGGTTTTTTTGGGACACTGTATTGATTGCCTTAGATAAGGCTAGGAATATGGAGGAAGTGAATAAGCCATTGTTCCTGTGTTAGTTCACTGTGTCTATAAAGCTGGTTAGAGCAGTTGTACTATGCCTTGGCCGGAATCTGTGTTGGGTAGGGGAAAGGAGGTTATTGGTCAAGAGATGATTAAGAAGTTGTGAATGAATACACTTTTCAAGTATTTTGGCTTATGGGGAGAGCAACGCAATGGGTCTATAGTTATCAAAATCTGTTGAGGTGCCGCCTTTATGAAGAGGGATAACATGGGATATTTTCCAAAGGGAGGGCAAGTATTGCTCTAAAGTGGATTGTATTATTAATATAGAGGTAGGGTATGAAATAGCACTAGTTGCAAGTTTTTGGTATTCACTGGGCAGTAGATCAGGATGAGGAGAAGAGCTTTTAAGTTTGGATAGGAGTTTTCTGATATAGAGGGTTTGAATGAGTTGAATTTTGAAAGAGTCTGGCTTACAAAGTTTGTAGGAAGAGATCATTTTTGTCTTTAACAAGTGATAGGATGGAATTAACAAAGTGATTGTTGAATTGTGTGGCTATATTGTCTGGTGAGTTAGTTGGGTTAAGAACAGGGGTGGAGGCTTGGCCTGGTTTTAGAGCTGGTTTATGGAAGTCCAGAATTTTTTAGGGTTGTTATGATACTTGCTTTGGATAGATGTATAGTACTGTTTTTTATCATGTTTGACTTGTTTTTTAGTGTATTACTAAGGTGCTGGAATTTTTGAAGGGAATGTAGGTTTTTAGTGATTTGGTGATTGTGCCATGCCTAGTCTCTCTCTCTTTGAGCAGTCTCCAGGATTCTCCAGGACTTTGATGAGAGCCAGTGAGTATGTTGTATTTTTGTACCTATTTTCCTAAGAGGAGCTAGTGTATTTAAAATAGAGAGGAATTTGTTGTTGAAGTTGCGGACAAGTTTAGTTGTAATTACACTAGGAGGAGAGGAATTTTTTTAGCAGGTAGGTAACGTAGTGATCACTTACGGTGTCAGGAAGACATCCTGCATGGTACAAATCTGGATTAGAGTTGAGACCCCAGTCAAGGAAGGATTCATTGTTGGAGTGTTTGTTAACCTGACTTGTGTTGAGCATTAACTGGGAAAAAACAAAGAGGTGAATATGATTTGTTGGGTTGTTAGAAGAGATTGTGTTCCAGTCTAAAGTCACCCATTATAATTGTTTCTTATCTAAGAGAAGTGGAACTCCAGCCTAGTAATTATTCTATGGTAGTCAGGTTATTACCTGGGGGAAGGTAGATAAATAAAATATTAATATATTTATGTGGGTTAATTTCTAGACAAGTGAACAGTGTTTCCATATTTGAAATTATCGGAGGGTATAGGTTGAAACGTTAAATTTTGAGAGTATTTTTGTAAACTATTGCAACACCGCCATCATGTTTAATGGTTCTGTCGTGCCTTATTATATTGAAGCCAGGGGGTAGTATTTCTTGATCCTGAATGTGTGGCTTGAGCCATGCTTTGGTTAGATGGATATATGTGGTAAATATTGGCCAATAGTAGCATGGAATTTGGTTATTTTATTTAGGAGGCTTCTGAGGTTAACATTTGGTATTAGGAGGTCAGAGCTTTTGTGATGAGAGAAGTTTGAAAAAGTTGATATAGAAGCTGGTATAGGGGAAGCAGACAAAGGACAGGATGGGCAGCCAGGATTGGGGTCAATATCACCACCTAAGAGAATGTATTTGTATAAGAGTGGGTGAATGTACTTAAGTTTGTTCAGAAGTCTCAGAAATTTAGGGTTGGTTTTGGGGGAGGATTTTGTGTGAAGGAGTTTGAAGGAGATAAGTTGAGAAGTGGAGTTATAAAATAGGTCAGGTGATATAATAATGTAAAATGGAGAGTTGGGTTAGTTTGTATTTACTGGATTTGTTGGAGATTGAATAACAGTTATGTAGAGATTGTGAAAGTGAGTGACTATATAGGTGAATGCTAGTAAAGTTGCAATAGGGATGAGTAAAAATAGAGTTTTGGAAGGGAGTGTAAATAGCATTAAGAGTTGTGAAAAAAAAATAGTTGAGTTAGGGATATATGAAGTGATGTAAATATTGAATGAGAAGTGAGATAGCTTAATCGATGGAGTACTGTGTTAGGTGGGATCCTTATTGACTGGATATGATTGGCTAGAACTAAGAATGGGTGTGACAGAGGAAGTGAATAAATGTAATGAAAGAGGGGGTGGGCAGGAATAGGGGTAGGGTAGGGGAGCGGAGTGAGCCTGAGTGGAGTGAGGGTGAACAGAGTGGGTTGACCCTGGAATCAACTCAGAGTGAAGTTAAAAAAATCAGTTTAAGAAGCTAAGCAAATGGCAGCTGGCTAAAGTAGTGGATATTAAAAGTAAACGTGTTTGTAAAGGTTACAGAGCTAGCAGACAATGATGACTGTGCCTGCTGCTTATCCCAACCTGGCTAAGGCTTTTGACACTTTATCCCCTTGCTGGTATTATTGAAAAGTTAGACAAACTTAATATAAATCTCTGTATTGCCTGCTGGATTGCAAACTGGCTAGCCAGCCAATCTCTAATAGTGATGGTTGTTGGTACTCCTCTGAATGAAAAATTGGTACTGCAGGAATCAGTGCTAGGCCCTAAAGATTTGGCATTGATTTTTCAGACATCCAAACCAATATGACTAAAGTGAGGTTGACTAAGCTTGCTGATGACTGCAAGCTCAACATTATCTGCTCATCCACTGATATTAAACTACTCCAAAAAAGGCTGGAATATGCACATAACTGGCGTGCTGAAAACAGTCTCAATGTATAATGCAAAAAAATACACCATAGTAGTATTCGGCAAAAAAAACTGTTCCCACCTCATATGTAATAAGTGATGCTCCTCTTTAAACAGATAAAGTCATAAAAGACTCCCTTCCATTAGATCATAATGTTTACACCATAATTAGGAAATCCTTGTCTCTGGCCCAGTTAATTTCCAAGGGAGTATCTTCAGGATGCAAAGAAGTCAAATTGCCATTGTCTTCCCTTAATATATCCATCAACAAATAAAATGTCCCTTTGGTATGTATAAATTCAAGTATATTGCTCAAATGGAAATGCCCCAGTGATGTTTGCCCAAAAACTTAGAAGCCTTAAATCCTTCAACTATGTGGACAGAGTACCCAGTGCTCCTTATACTCAATAACTTGTCTGCTGCTCTGAAAAGACCAATGAGAAGCCAACTCTCCTTATACTCCGTAACCTGCCTGCTGCTCTGAAATTACCTGTCTCTCACTTTTTGAGCCATAAAAGACACCATTCCTATTTGACCTTGTATTTCTTCACAAAAACAGTAGCTCTTCAAACACCTGTACCAGGGACCTAAAACTACACCAACAAATAAGACTGGCTGGTGCAATAAGTTCATAACTCAACACATTCCCAGTCTAATGAACAAATTACCACCACAGGTCAAGAAAGAACAATTTTGTCTGTCTTTATAGTTACTATTGATACATCCAATGGGATCATCAGTCCCACTGGTGACATCAATATTCTTATCTGTTGCTTACATATTTCTTTTTATCAATTTTTCATCTGTTATGCTTCTAATTTTGTCAAACTAGTTTTCATTCCTTGCTGACTATTTCCATTCTTATACATTGACTCATTTGATTATCTTGCTAGTGAACTCATATTTTTCTTTTTAATATACACTGTGCTTCTTTTTTCCTCTCTAATTTCTGCTTATCTTATGTGTATTTATTTATTGTGCTGTTTGTATTATTTATTTTTTTTGGGGGGGGGGGGGCTTTTCCCCACAGGCCTCTGCTGAAAATAGGCTAACACACAGTCAGACTATCCTGGTTAACAAAAGTAAATTAATTAATTAATTAATTAATTAATTAATTTTGTATCCCAAAAAGACTTGAAACTGTCTCAGAATGTTCCACAACTCTAACATGTGATCCACAGTCATTCCTTACTGGATTTCCCCCAGACATTACCCTTCATTGGATGAGACACTGGGCTCCTTGAATGCCAACTTTTCGGTGCTCATCATAAACTCAGGGAATGATGGAACCTTAGGGGAGCTGTGGATGTGGAGTCAGGAGCCATTATTTGTAGAGCATCTAGTCAGTGTCTCTAGTATTGAAGCTGCTGTTATTGTGACATCATGCCATCACTGCTGTCCCCTGTTTTTTCCTAAGATGGTTTGTTAGGTTCACAGTCTTTAATGCAGATTGCCTAGGCATCAAGTTTCCCCAGAACTATCCCCAGTATAGGAACAGAAACCATCAGCTGTTTTGTCGCATCCATCTAGCCAGCCTTAGCACTGGGCCATGTTTATTCTGAAATGAGTTTCCCAGTAATTGAGAGAGATGTCCTACCACTTCATCATCGGGCCTGCTCAATGTTTAAAGTAGTTTTGTGGAGGAGTTTTGCCTTATGCCCATGATTGGGATGTGTACCCCAACCCCATGGTATTTATATACAATAACTCTAAGCTCAATGTCCCTTAAACTATGGGAAATATCACACTATTCCAATGTTCTGCAATCTTGGGCAGATGTGCATACACAGGCACACACACACACGCACACACACGCACACACACACACACACACACACACATATATATATATATATATATATATATATATATATATATATATATAGACAGAGAGAGAGAAGTAGAGATATATAGAAATAGTTATAGATATATAGAGAGAGAAATAGAGAGATATAGAAATAGTTATAGATATAGACATAAATGGATATAGATATGGATATAGAAATAGACATAGATACAGATATGGATATAGATAAGATTGATAGCTAGATATAGGTATAGGGAAGATAGATAGATAGATAGATAGATAGATAGATAGATAGATAGATAGATAGATAGATAGATAGATAGATAGATAGATTGATAGATATAGCAGTCTGAATTGCATAGGAAAAATCAGTTTATTCTACTTGCCCTTGGTCTATTCCTTTCCCAAATGAATTCCTTCAGCTTTTTATTTATTGCAATCCACATCTTTTCCTGTAGTTGATAAAAGTATGCCTGACCAATATACTAGACCAAAAGAACTAAAAACATTTTCACTGCCTCTGTCTTACTCTCCATGTCCATGGTCCTGTATTTTTAGTCTCTTCTTTCAGTCTGCTTGGTCTCTTTCGCTGTAACAGAATCCTTTTTAATCAATTTAGCTAAAAACTCATTCTTTTCATGTCAACAAAATTATGAGTATTGTTAAACTAATTCCTAGGTAGGCATATAACTTTGTTTTACTTTTATTTATCTCATATCCCGAAAATACTTGAAACTTTCTTAAAATATCCCATAGCACGTTAATTTAATATTCAGAGTTCGACAAATGCAAGATAATATCCTCTTCAAACAGAGGTATTTTTCCTGACTTCTGCACCAGCTGTATCTCTGGATTTGAAATTCTTTATATTTTTAGCACAAACAAACCAAAGAGTAGGCCAAATGTTCCAAAATAAAAACCAAACAAAAAAAAGGAACACTCCGCAAGAAGTATTTGACAGAATTTATTGATTTAATGACTTCATTTTTATTAAAAGAATTTCATCAGTATAAAAGACATCCCTACAAAACAAGCTTAAATATGCTAAAAGGTAGGTGTGACAAGAAGTGCTAATGATTCAGCCTATCAGACCTTGTGATAATTACTAACAGGGCTTCCCAAATAAAGGTGTTGCTAGTCAGACTGCTACAACTGGAGCAAGAGAAACATAAAGCATCAACATGTCTTATAACATTCCTTGAATTCTGGTGGCATATGCTCCATTGTTTACTAACACATTTTTGATTCACTTAAGCCAGTTTTTCACTTCCATATTGATAACCGTGCCCACCTAACTGCTTGCGTCTGGTGCAGCCGACCTCATCACCCAATCCTAGCTGTAGTTCTGGCTCGTAAATAGTGGAAATGTTGTTGATCTTTTCTTCTTTTCGTTGTAACTAATCATGTGATCTTCTCATGTGACAGAACAATAAAGTAATGAATATATAAAGCTGTTTCAAAAAAAAAGAACTGACAGATGATTTAGACCAGGGAAAATAAGTGAAGATAAAAGATGCTACAGAGAAAACAAAAACGTGAATGAGTTCTTCATCGCTGTATCTCGAATGTAATGATGAGCTAAGGTATGTCAGCATGAGAAGACGGAGATATGGATGGATGTTCATGGAGGAAACTTATTAGCAAAGAAATAGATGGGACACAAGGGAAACCCGATCCAGATAAGCTGCCTGCAAGTCATTCCAAGGAGTTGGACCTGGTTCATGATGAAGCAATATCAGAACGTTATAATTACTTCTTAGAAACTGAGTGTTGACACAGGACTGCAGAAATAGACAAGAGACACTCCATCTGTCTTATATATTCACATATATTTACATTTAGCTCTGACATTTCCTCAGGAAATGAATATATTGATATTTTGTTGAAAGGTATTGCAAATAACAAAATGATACACCAACAACTGACTTCTGAAAATAGACTAAATATAATATATTCTTCCCCAGATGGACACTGGTGCTGTATCCTCACAGCAATTGTGAATCTGGTAGCTCTCATGTTACAGAGCCAAGTAGCATTTTTTTTTTTTATTGCAAACACTTACTTTAATTGCACTCTATGACTTTGCCACTTTGGGACTTATAATTCACCCTTGCCACATGATGTCTCTCTTGTAGGACCACAGTTCTTCGATTAAGTCTTCCTTTGGGACTCTGCCCAATGCCATAGAGGTTATGCACTGCTAGAGTGATCGGATGAGGAGAGCAGATAGAAGCCGTCAGGATATATTTTTACTTCCTTGAGTCGTCACATAGTGTGGCTGCTCTCCTCTTTAAATGTGGACATCTTCTTGAAGGCTGGGACTGCTACGGAGGTGTGATTATGAAGAATGATTCAGCCCAAAACCCAACAGCAGCCTACTGACAACCCTGCCCAGCATTTTGACAGTAGATCTGATCTCTGCCAGAGCACAGACATACAGAATGCCCTACAAACACATTTTCCATAGTCTTTCCAATCTGGAAATGGCTAATGCCTCATCATTCATTCCTGGCCCCTGCCAGCTCCTTCAGATATGGTATCTGCTACTCAAACTCCAGTCACCTGGAAGAAAGTTAGGGCAGTATATCATCTGTGCCATATAGCTGGCTAAGCTAGGCTAAGATGTTGGAGACTATCAAAAGGAAATCTTTGCACAACATCATGTTCCACTCATGTACATAAAATGTCAGTGCTTTATTTCTTAAAGGACAAACAGAAGACAAGCACATGGACAATTCATTTATAATCACTGAAAACAACCACAATTATCAGTATGCAGTTGTTCAAAGCATTTTGTTTTGATCTGATGAATCCTGTTTGCACAATGCTTCATCTAGGTATGTATCAAGTTTTAATTATCAGCTACTGCCAAATATCTTGCTTATAGCAAGGCAAGTGATTTAAACCACAACCACACCCCCACAATGCCTGTGGTGCAACAAAATAGTCCTGTTATTTTACTGACTTACTTCTTTGTTTGCAAGCCACTGATTTATAAGCATTGTTGCAGTCCAACATCAGTACAAGTCTGCAATTGGTATTTTCTGCATTTTAATTTTCCTTTTTGCATTAAACTAATGCACTTCACAAATCAATTTTAGGCATAGTCAGCCCTTAAACCATGTCCTGACACCGCCCTAAATACACAGTCCCTGTTCACTGCAGATTTCCAGTTATAGAATATTATCCCACTGGTCTTACTTAAGCACCCAGAACTCTCAGGGTCTGGATTTCTAATGAAAGAAGCAGGAGGAAACCAGTTAACAAAATGAAGATCACTGGAAGGAATTGCATGAGTAATCCACTCAGAAATGTGCTTCAGGAACTTCATGGCAGCATACAAGCTCTTGTCCCATAAGCTACTGGTAAAGCTTAAAGAATGCCTGTTGCAGAAATTGGAAGAAAAACATGTACCTGGATCTTATATGTGATATAAATGTCCTTGCATCAGTCATAGTTGTATTGTTTTTTATTAGCTGTTCTACAGCCAAAAGGCTTGCTGAGGATGCCATGCTGATTATTGTGTTTTTCAGCAAAGGCTTCTTTATCTCATAATGCCTTACAGTATGATGATGTTTTCCCTTCCATTTTTTTGGTTGCCTCATCATTGATGATTTTACAACTGCAGTGTCTTGAATCCAGACTTTCTTTGATCTATAATGGCATATGAGTCACATTTCTATGTCTGTTGTCATCATTTCATAGTCAAAATATAAAATTATACAACATTTCTAGATAATACAGTTTTGCTTTCAGCTATTATATTAAAATGTTAAACAAAACAGCCATAAATTTACCTGATGTTTACACACACACATATATTTGGAATGATAGAAGAATTTCCAAAATGCTGTGGATGTAACATGGTTGGCACTTGCTGTGGATATTATGTGGCTGCTGCTGGTTACAGGAATGTAAACATTTCCTCATTGCTGGTAGATTGCACACAGCCCTTGATCATAGCTATATGACTCCAGTTGTGGTAGTTTTGTTAGATGCCACTGGATACTTTTATCCACGATATTGCTATGCTTGACTTTGAGGGTAGTTTGCATACTGTGGTAGATGGAATACCTCAGGATCATAACCTTGATGTCCAGTGTAGTTCTAGTGCTGTTCTAGACTTTACTAGTTTCTGCTCTCTGTACTATGAAGTGTCATTGGACTGTTTGGAGAGCCTTTGTCACCATGATTGTAACCATCACCCCATTTTCTTGGCCTGAGTACTGCTCTGTTAGCCTTTGCAGGAGAGCATTAATGGTCCATCATATACTGCTCTGGTAAATATCACTCATCGTTTTCATAGGTGGCTGCTCTCTGTCATGTGCTAGCTCTTCCTGAAACGTGCCAAATGTTTATGAAGAAAACTCCACTAGTGCATCATGGAAACTTAACCACAACTCTGCAAGTAAGATTGCCTGTGTCATACATGATAATTTAATAAAGATGTTTATTAAAAAAAACCACTGCATTCTCAGATAAAGCTAAGTCTAATAGCTATTCATGAGTTGTCCTTAGCTCATGTTCATATTATCATATGCAAGAGGAGGATAGTTATGACTGTAACCTTTTATACTGCTAAGTGTAGAGTATTTGACTGGGTCTAGGTCTCTGAATATGCATATTATTTAATTTGGGTATCTGGTCATTCATCTGGTTATCCATGTATGATACAGAAGTTTCAGCCATGTACTATTCATATTCAGGGCCTGTTGGAGGGTCTGTATCATTATATCAAACCATCACTTCAACAAATGGCATTTCCTCAGAAATGCCATTCATCAAATTCAGCTCATGAGCCCCCACATCCCCCGCTAATTATATACACCAACTCCGAGATTATATAAATTTCCCAATCCTCACTGTACCACAGTCTCAGTATGAACAGTTCGACAAATGGCATGTTCGATGTAAGTGCATTGAAAATGCCGTTCACTAAACTAATTTGTTTGCTGAACTGATAGGGACCCCCTGTTGGATTACGCTGACATCAGAAAAGGATGATCTGAATCATTAACTAGTATGCCTGGCACTAATAACAGATACTGAACAGTCTCAGTGGATTTCCTTATTGTATCAAGAAATACCAACTTTTCATGAAGCTTCAGCAGATACTTAGAATATTTATTATCTTTTCCATTTAGTATCATAAATCACTAAGCAATGGATAAGGCAATTGTAGCAGGCTGCATAGAACACACTGGCTCTGAGGTGCAAGCATCTCAGGCATGATAAATGTAGACTTTAAACAAAATTACTAATAATAAATCAAACCAAATCAAACCAAATCAAGCATCTGATGCAATTACAGCTCCACACAAATTCTTTCATAGCCTATGAAAGTTGACATAATTGCAATAACATTTTAAGGTAAAATTTTCACAGTAACAATTGCCTGATCATGTGAAGTCCTATGATGGGGTTGTATTAAATGATGCATGAGTGAGCAGATGGCCGACTGAAGAAAACAACAATGGAAGGAATGGTAAAGTGGTAACAGACTGAGCCTTCACCTATGCCAGGTAACCAAATGTTAATGTGGTAACAGATTGAGCCTTCACCTATGTCAGGTAACCAAATGTTGTTAATGTGGTAACAGATTGAACCTTCACCTACGTCAGGTAACCAAATGTTGTTAATGTGGTAACAGACTGAGCCTTCACCTATGTCAGGTAACCAAATGTTGTTAATGTGGTAACAGATTGAGCCTTCACCTATGTCAGGTAACCAAATGTTGTTAATGTGTTATTAGATTGAGCCTTCACCTATGTCAGGCAACCAAATGTTGTTAATGTGTTAACAGATTGAGCCTTCACCTATGTTAGGTAACCAAATGTTGTTAATGTGTTATTAGATTGAGCCTTCACCTATGTCAGGCAACCAAATGTTGTTAATGTGTTAACAGATTGAGCCTTCACCTATGTCAGATAACCAAATGTTGTTAATATGTTATTAGATTGAGCCTTCACCTGTGTCAGGCAACCAAATGTTGTTAATGTGTTAACAGATTGAGCCTTCACCTATGTCAGACAACCAAATGTTGTTGATGTGGTAACAGAGTGAGCCTTCACCTGTGTCAGGTAACCAAATGTTGTTAATATGGTAACAGATTGAGCCTTCACCTATGTCAGGTAACCAAATGTTGTTAACGTGGTAACAGATTGAGCCTTCACCTATGTCAGGTAACCAAATGTTGTTAACGTGGTAACAGATTGAGCCGTCACCTATGTCAGGTAACCAAATGTTGTTAACGTGGTAAAAGATTATAGCAATAACCCACTTCTGGGTGTGGGTAATGCTAGATTTACCCACACCCAGAAGTGGGTTATTGCTATTATACAATGACATTATTTAAGAAAAAAAAAATTACTTTTCTTAAATAATGGCATTGTATAATGCCTCCTTGCTGCCCTTCCGCAGCTGTCTGGTATTCCGCGGCAGTTCTGATGTACTGTGCATGAGTATGCCTATGCAGTACATCAGAGCTGTGGGCAAAAGCAACAGAGAAAGCAAGATCTCCACTGCTTTTTACTGTTTCGCTATGTTAAATGGGTTTAACATAGCGAGACAGCTTTAAAATAAAGCTGTCTCGCTATGTTAAACCCATTTAACATAGTGAAACAGTTTGAAAAAAGCAACAGAGATCTTGCTTTCTCCGTTGCTTTTTTCAAAACTGTCTCGCTATGTTAAATGGGTTTAATATAGCGAGACAGTTTTAAAATAAGCAACGGAGATCTCCGTTGCTTATTTTAAAGCTGTCTCGCTATGTTAAACCCATTTAACATAGTGAGACAGGTTTAAAAAAAAAAGCAACAGAGAAAGCAAGATCTCCGTTGCTTTTTACACACTGTGTCGCTATGTTAAAGGAGTTTAACATAGCGAGACAGCTTTAAAAAAAGCAACGGAGATCTCCGTTTCTTTTTTTAAACCTGTGTCGTTATGTTAAACTCCTTTAACATAGCGAGACAGTGTTTTAAAAAAGACTTATACTAATGGAAAAAGTCCGGGCGACTGGACCTTATTCCATTAGTATAAGTCGATTTACAACGTGCACGCTGGCCAATCAGCGTGCATGTTTTGGAATATTAATGGGGGGGGTCATGGTATAATGAGCCTTCACCTATGTCAGGTAAGCAAATGTTGTTAATGTGGTAACAGATTGAGCGTTCACCTATGTCAGGTAACCAAATGTTGTATTTGGATATTGGAATTTTTCCTTCTAACTTTAAATCAGGCAATGATGGTGCCACTGCTAAAGAAATCACCTCTAGACCTGAGCAATTTTGCTAACTATAGATTGATGTCAAGTGTAACATTTCTTGGAGCATTTTACCACCTCTGGATGTTTTGGTCCTTTTCATTGTAATTTAATGAAAAGGTACTGTACCCGAAGGACATGGCCAAGAAGGTAACTAGCTAATGGCACTGGAAGTCTGGTCTTCACACTATAATTGGTATCTGAAAGGCATTTGGCATGAAAATTTACTTAATCTACAGAAATATAAAAATAAATATTCAGAAAAGGAGTCTGAAGAAGTACATTTAAAAATCCTACATTTCTATAAAATTCCTGTCAGACTTTCATCCTATAAATAATAGCCAATGTGAATTCATAAGATGAGTCATTCAAAGAAGGAACTGCAGTCTTTATTTAATAAAATCTTTCTTTGAAAATGGATGGACATGATAAGAAACTGGACTCTTTTAAAGAAGATGGCAGGAAACAAATAGAAATGAACAATGGCGTTGTTATACAGCTTAATGATCAAGAAAAGTGACACAGAAGAAATTTATTGGACACCAGAGAGGTATGAAGGAGATAGTGTTCTAGATTTACTTGAGGCCTTATCCTTATGAATTGAAAAAGCTCAAAGATCTCTAACGTATCTGTAAAGAAAGAAGACTGCTTCACCCAATTCAGGAATTATTTTTTTTCCTGACAAGGCAAAGATTTGATGTTAAAATCTAATTAGACAAATTTGTCTATAAATGGTTATATTATCAAATTTGACAATGATTATTCCTAAAAAGGTGCGACTAAAAGAAAAGCTTGCATCTCACTGATTTAAAAAAAAATGTAGAAGGCTTGTATCAAAACTCGTTTAACTTTTCACACTAATATAAAAATATTCCTTTCCTATTGTCATAAAGCATTTGACTTTCTAGAAGATGTTGTTTCTTTCATCAGAAAATAAATAAATAAATAGAGTACACAAAATGCATGGCTAGAACAAAGGTAAAAAACAATAGATAGAGGATAAATGAAAAAAAAAACATAAAAAATTAAAAGAAAAAATTTTATCAATATCTGAACTGTAACATATCTATTTTTCAGATTGTTATATATGATATATTTTTCTGTCTCTTTCTCTCTCTCTCTTTCTTCCATCACTATCTTATCAATTTTTAATTTGTTCATATTATTATAACAATCCTTTTAGTAGATGTCCATAGTTTAAAATTATTGGTGATAATTACTGTTCTGTTTGTCATTATAGTTAGCGAATGCATAATTATATTTACATGGTCTAGTAGCATATATCTTAGAAATAGCTTCTAATATTGGTAAAGTTAGGAAAAGTATAAATATAAATGTATATATATATATATATATATATATATATATATATGTGTGTGTGTGTGTGTATATATATATATATATATATATATATACAGAGTTTAATATCCTAGTTACTGAATGTTGTTGTTAAGTTCTTTGTCTTATTTGGGGGGGTGGACTTCACATCTCTCATTGATGTCTCTTGTATTTGGGGGGTGGTTTTTGGATGCCTCATTGACATATCTTACATTTGGGGGCTGGAGTTTGGATGTCTCATGGACATATCTTATATTTGGGGGTGGAGTTTGGATGACTCATTGACATATGTTGTATTTGGGGGGGGGTGGAGTTTGGATGCCTCATTGGCATTTCTTGTATTTGGGGGCTGGTTTTTGGATGCCTCATTGACATATCTTGTATTTGGGGGGTGGAGTTTGGATGCCTCATTGACATCTCTTGTATTTGGTGGGGGGTGTTTTGGATGCCTCATTGACATATCTTTTATTTGGGGGGTGGGGTCTGGATGCCTCATTGGCATCTCTTGATGCTGATTTGTGCCTGGTTAACAATACTGAAGGCAAAATAAAAAATACTGCTAATATAGTTCTTTTGAAGACAATTAAAATGAAAGATTTATACTACAACTTGTAAACAATGATTTGTTTTATAGAGTGCTCTTAATATAAGCATTTATTCTGTACTCATAATGTATAATTACTTCCTTAATATTGTATTTATAGCTGCAACTGGAGAGCTCATTCTTGCTTACTAATTAGTCATTTGCTTAGAAGAATAGTTTTACTGTATTGTGTCACTGAATGAGATTGTTTATCCATTAGGATTGAATAACGACATTTTCGAATCTGTTACTGGCGTTTTTCTTTGCTGCATGATCCTGGTACTGTCTATTTTGTCGTGCACAGTTTATACCTAGGCCGTAGCTCTAGGGGACTTGATTTAGGTTATTATCCTTTTTGTCTTTTGCTGAGTCCTGCAGCCCTTACAGGCTACAGGTTGCATATACAACAGGGTGTTCATACTATCTTTGGATTCTTACTTTAACTACACTTTGTGAGGTAACTGTAAAATTGTGTATGGCCTATTTCTTCTGTCCCATGGTAAGATAGTGGTTTATACATGAAGATAGTATAGTTCTCAGACAACTCTCAACCAAATTGCTGCTGACATAATAGCATATCCAGTAGCCATTATTATCAACTGCTCCATTACCGAAAAACTAGTCCCTGACCTCTGGAAGGTCTCCTGTATTATTCCCCTCCATAAAGGGGGAAAGTCAAAAGAGCTAACAAATTACCATCCTATAGCTATACTGTCTCCTTTCTCAAAAATACTGGAAAAAATGTATTCACATACAAATTATGGAACACCTCAAAATGCAAAAACTGCCCACTAACACCTTACATAGTTTCAGACCTCATCATAGCACAACCACTGCTTTCATGTCTTTTACCCATATAGTCAACAGGCATAGAAACAATGGTAAATATGTTTCAGCCACTTTCCTAGACCTTTCCAAGACATTTGATATGGTTAATCATAATGTACCCTTTTACACAAACATCATCACTCCTAGCAATGTTGTTGTGTCTTTCGGCTTTTCCCGGTTAGGGGTCACCACAGCGGAACTCCGGTCCGCTAATGATTGGCAGTAGATTTTTATGTGCTGAGTCGCCAGCCCTGATGCACAACCTTCAACGAAGGTATGCCCATTCATGCATGTCTCCACACAGAAGACGCTTTAGCTGAGAATTGAACAGGACAACATCTTACTGTGAGGTGACAATGCTACCGCAGCACCACCACCGCAGTTATATACGGTTAATCATAATAAGCTTCTAAAAGCTCTGTCAGAACTAAATCTTAGCTGATCTACTATCTCATGGTTTCACAGTTACCTTACAGGGAGACAGCAGGCAGTTAAATGGGATCAGAAGCTATCTCCTCTGCTCCCACTTACAATAGCACAAGGCTCCATTCTCAGACCTCTGGTGTTTACTGTATTCACCAATAACCTTTACTCCTCTGCTCTCCACTCTCTGTCATCCAGTATGCAGACGGGGTCTACATTAAAAGACCGAAGAGGTGTTTCAGCGAACATCTCTTGGTCGACACGTAATGAGCGAACGCACTGAAGCGCGAATGCTCAAAACAGCGATTTCTTTCCCTGGGAAAGAAATCGCTTGGCCATCCCCGTGTGTTCACCCCTTTCCTCACTGTAGTGCAATCTCGGAGTTGGTATATTTAGTTAGGGAGGTGTGGAGGACACAGCCCCCCCACATTGTTATGTTTTAAAGCGTGTGTGTGTGTTTGTGCTAGCAGTTTCTTTCCCAAGGAAAGAAACCACTGTTTTGAGCATTCGCGCTTTAGTGCATTCACTCATTACGTGTCAACCAAGAGGTGTTCGCTGAAACACCTCTTCAGTCTTTTAATATAGACCCATGCAGATGACCCTGTATTAGTCTGTGCCTCCTCTTCCCTCCTGGAACTACACCAGCAAACTCAAGCTTCCTTTCTCTGTGTCGAATCCTGGCTCACTGACCACCAGC
This sequence comes from Protopterus annectens, assembly GCF_019279795.1. Lineage (NCBI taxonomy): Eukaryota > Metazoa > Chordata > Ceratodontiformes > Protopteridae > Protopterus > Protopterus annectens. Next base: position 807,564,092 of record NC_056750.1, on the reverse strand, counting down.
TAATACTCAATCCAAACAAAACTAAACTTATCATCTTCCACCTACACAACATACCAACTCTGACCTCTCATTTAACATTATATCCAATAACAAAACTATCATATCTTCTGTTAACCATACAAAGCTTCTAGGGGTTGAGATTGACTGTAACATGAAATTCAATATCCATATCTCTCTCACTATAAAGTCCATAAAAAATAGGTACGCTATATAGAAATAAACAGTTCTTAACAAACACTGCTGGGGCCACTATTGCACACACATGTCTCATCTCTACCCTGCTATATGCCTCTCCAGTCCTCACCAACCTTAGAAAATCTGACTTAACCAAACTAAAAGCCTGCTATAACAAAATTGTCAAATTTGCCACCGATAGTCCTTACAGATTACACCACTGTATAGCTCTCAAACAGCACAAGTGGCTTGAACTTCCTCACCTACTTCTATATAATCAACTTACCCTGTCACATAAAATTCTATACCATCCCAAAAAAAACCCTTCACTACAAGACCTGATAACTCCATACTCCTGTACTGGAAACCTCGACTCTGCTTCACAAACTTCTCAAAGTAACTAAAGATAATAATGCTTCTGGTTCATCTCTCTAGTCCAACACAATAGCCAAACAACGGAATAAATTTCCACCTCTCATCACAACCATAGCTTCCACACACAAATTTTAAAAATCCTGAAAAACACATTTGTTGAACTCAAGGCTGTGCAACTGCAACAGTCCAGGATAATAGTGTTGGCCCCCATCCCTCACTCTCTCCTATTTTCTGTACTTATCAATCACACTTTCACTCCCATCCTTCTAGTTTCATCACATCTCTTAGTATTATACCTACCTGTCCCTTTCCTTTCTTCACTTAATTACAACTGCTAAAATGTAATAACTACTTACTGTTGAAACTCACCAAACCAATAAGATCCAGCAACAAAAATCACTTGCAGATCACTAAAGCCAATAACTCTTCTGGTGAAGCACTATTCTCTTGCACCATAGTCAAATTATGGAACTCCCTCCTACCCACAATTACCTCCATACCATCATGCACCCAATTCAAAACTGTACTAAAAGCGCACCTAAAAACATGCTGGCTATGACCTTGCAACTCCCACTCAATATCACCCACCCCATCCAACCACTACCTTTCTTTCCACTCCACTAACTACCTTGATTATAGCAAGCTCAGATGCTCATAAGCCTAGTACTTATTATACAGCAGGAACTTCTTATTGTAACATTTGTTAATGTCTGTTGTGTACTTCACATATAAAGATTCTAGTTGTCATCTTCATCTGTAAATATGTTGTCAAGTAATTGCTGTGTTAAATTGTTAATCGCTATGTAATCCAATGTAACTACTGTCTGTTTATTTTAACTGTGGAGCTTTTCTCCCTGGGCCTCCGCTGAAAATGGACCTACGTCCAGTTGGACACTCCCGGTCAACAAATGTAAATAAATAAATAAATAAATAAATACATAATATTATATTGCTGGCAAATTCTGTGGTGATATTATATGAATTTATGTCATATGTTAAGTAATGTAACTTGTCATTAATGTGCTGTGCTGTGTGACTTCAAACTGAAGACTAGTATTGTGTGTATAAAGGATATTAGTGCAGCTTTTCTCTGGCCTCCACTGAAAAAGGCCTCATGTCCAGTCAGACTTTTCCAGTAGCAAATGTAAAATAAATAAAATAAAATAAACAAAGAAATGCACTTTTTAAGTACAATTAAACATATTTTATTAATTTATTGTAAATGTTTTGCATTTATGCAGTCTTAACTGCAGATGTTACTAGATGTTGTTAGTGAATGTCTTAAGTTCCTTGTATTTACAGAATCCTTACAATGCAATCATAGTAAATAACATATTTCTACTGTATTGGATAGTTTTATTTTAAGCATGCTAGGCTCTGTATCTTGTATGTTGGTCCATGGCCTAAGTCATGGAAAAAATACTCTCAGGATTAGTCTATGTACCTGGTTTCAGGTAAATACATAAATAAATAGCTACTGAATCAATAACAGAATTAACAGAGCCTACATTACTATCCCAAGTGGTAGCCATAATTTTAGAGAAAGAAGTGAAAAATACCACATTCGGCCATTGTTGTATAACACAAGCCCCCATAAAATTGTACAAGCAGTAAAGGTTTAGCATACATGCCATAACTTCAGTCAAAGTCAGTAACAAATCAACATCTATTTTGTCCTATATAAAAAGATATTCAGATAAGTCTTGGAGACCCTGGCAAGTATATTCATGAAGACGTATTCTCATCTGGGAAAGTATTCCTGAGATTCAGCAGGTTGGATTTGAATTCCTTGCACCCAGTCTTCTTCACATCAGAAGGTCTTCCAAAAAGAGTAGGAAGGAGAAGCAGTGAAAAAATGCAAAGACATTCTCCACCTGTTGTGATAAATGCTTCTTATGAATTTTATGCAATTTTCATAACTGTATCTCTATGACCCTTTATATTTTATTATGTTTGATCATTTTAATAAGTTATGCACTCATGTATTTGAGATATATTATATTATAAATGAAAGCAAAAAAAAGTAAAATCTTATCTGATGTATCCTTTTTGATTTGAAACTTTCAGTTATTTCTAACAAGGGATATATGTGCTTTCTATCTTTCCTTCAGATTAACTCAGTGAACCTGTGAAATATGCTACCACCTAACAGAAATTCCTTCCATCTTAATTTCTCTCTGCTAAAATGATATGGAATCTCCATGCAAAATATCATTTCTGACTTGTAACAGTTTGTAAACTATGTATATTATTTCAACTATATTTTGTAGGAAATACCTGAAAAAAATCAGGCTGTATGGTATATTTGCCTTAATAGTAATTGTGTTAGCCCTCACTTACAATGTTTTTTTTTTCAACTGTAACTTCTCTAATTGTTGCAGTCTCTTTTTTTTTAAACAGTTTTATTGATTTTGATTATAATGAAAATAATCACATAGACATATGTAAGATAATTTACATTATAGATTTACAAATTGATAACATATATTTAAAGCATTCAAATATGAATATACGAATAACAAAGCAAACAAACTAAAGTATGTACATAGACATCCAGTATTTATACATGAACATACACTATAACCTTCCTTTTGTAACTTGTTCTCATGAATGACAAGGAAAGTCAATTTATGCAAAATGATAATTTTTTTCCAACATATTTTGTAAGTTAACTCATAAATGATATTCATATGTCTTTCTAGATGTTCTAGAGGTTATTGTTCTTATCTGTAAATGACTAACTTCTTTTAATAAATTAGTAAACTCAGAGAATGTTGGCGGATGTTTTGAAATCCAATTTTTTGTTATGATCTTTCTAGCCACTGCCAATATAGTCCATAGTAATGAGTATTTGGTTTTCCTAACACATTGTGGAACAGGTGTATTAAATATGATTAATGATTTATTCAATATGAAGTTGTCTGAAAAAAGTGCTTGTAAAAAGTCATTTACTTTATTCCAAAAGATATTTAAGGCTGGACAGTCAAAAAGCATATGTGCCCAGTTAATATCTACATTAGAGTTGCATCTATTACAGATGTTCTGTTTTTTATTAATTTTGTCCATTATTTGTGGTGTATAAAAGGATCTATTCATGAATCTCCATGTGTAAATCTTCCAATTCAGAGAAAATTATGTCTTCCTAGCTGATTGTAGCATATTAACCTTATCTTGCTCACTTGGGGAATTATGAGTAATTCAACTATAATAACTCCAGTAGTTATGTGTGCAAGAAAATGTTTCTTCTCTTAAAAGTCTATCAATAAAGGAGAGACTACCTGAATATGTATGCTGGTGTAATAATGTTGATTGAAGAAATTGTAATAATATCATGGTGTCATGTTTGCTAGTTGGTGAAGCTAGTTTCAGCTTATTATCAAGATATAGTATAAGTGTTTGTATATCTAACCATGAGGAATTATTAAGTTTATATTCCTGCATAATATGATCCATTGAACTAGTCTTGTATTCATAAGTTAGCTGGAACCAGTATTTGAGTTCATTGTTTTTCAGTTGAGAAATTTTGTTAATATCTGAGGTAACAAAAGTCTCTTGTGTATATGCTATAGGAAATAACAAAAAAAGTAGTCTTTATATTTAACATGTTTATATATAAAGTTTCTAAAGTTAATTATAATATGTATGTAACTGGCAGTATGATTAGAATTAGTATCGGTCATAAAATATTCTTTTAAGATCCATATAAAAGGTGTGTTTATGAATTCTAGTTGATATGTTGTTGGTCTCATTATAAGTTCCATGGCTGATACTTCCCATAAAAATTTCCATTTAGCTAAATAGGTTATATCTAAGAGCTGAGAAATTGATCTGATTATAGCTGAAATCGAATAGAGATTTAGATCTGGGAAAGCTATTCCGCCATTCTTCCAGCTGTTAGTATGTTGATTAATAGTAATTCTAGTTTTTTTTTGTGGCCAAAAGAATCTTAAAAAAATTGGGACACTCTATAGAATTAGATCCTTCCTGAACCCAGCAGCCAGGAAAACTATTGCACAAACCCACCTACTTTCCACCCTTTTTTATGCTTCAGCTATATTTACCACACTCTCTAAAAATAACATCAACAAACTCTCTACCTGTTATAACAGTATAGCCAGATTCATTAATGCTACACCCTTCAGAACTCACCATTGTCACAACCTGAAACAACTAAACTGGCTAGAACTAAATAACCACCTATTGTATCAACAATTACTCATCATTCATAAAGCCCTTCATTTCCCCGAAAATACTCCCAGCCTAGCATACCTCATTTCTCCATACAAGAACCTAACCACACTTCGTTCTGCAAATAAGTACCTTGTATCCATAACTAAATCATACAATAAAGCTGGAGATGCTATATTTTCTAATTCCATTGGTAAAATATGGAATCAACTCCCTCAGAATATAACTAGTCTTGGGTCTACATCTCTATTCAAAAAACAAATCAAAGAACATCTTATTTCACATTGGCTATGTCCCTGTACCAATCCCGACTGAAACATATTCTAAATACAACTAAATTTTTTTTTATCTTCTCACTAAGCCCCTACCTGATGCCTCCCTGGAGATGAGATTTAATCTTAAGATATTATTCTATCCTTAGTTTTTTTTTTATATCCTACTATGTTACTAGTAGAACTAGACTTGTACATTTTAAATTTGTTTGTTATTCTCTCTTGAAATGTAAGACTGATGAGTTTCTGAAATGTTATTGCCTTGCCACTCTTGTACCATTTAGAAATCTATGTAGAAAATCGTTGATGTATTGTTAAATATTTTTGCTTTATTTATATTCATCACTGTAATTTTAACTGTACTGGAGCTTTTCTCCCCGGGCCTCTACTGTAAACGGATATATATCCAGCTAGACTAGCCCGGTCAACAAATGTAAAATAATAAATAAAATAAAAAAATCTTAGTATTAAAGTGTTTAGTTTATTTATAAACCTTTTTGAGGGTAGAATTTGAATGGATTGTGTTATGTATAAGATTTTAGGTAGAATTATCATTTTTATAATGGTTAGTCTTTCTTCAGTAATAAATATTATTGTATTCCATTTTGAAAATAATTCTTGGATATTTTGTAAAGATTTGTTATAGTTTAATTGAATTATTGATTTAATGTCTTTGGCAAGAATGATTCCAAGATATGTGATTTGATCTGCGTTAGCAATGTGATATGTATTATTTCCTATCATCCTTTTTTTTAATTTTTTTATTATTAGGATATATGGGTAGAATTTTTGTTTTATTGTCATTGAATGACAGACCGGACATCATTTGAAACGTTTTAATTGATTCATATAATGAATGAATGAGGAGTAATTTCCCTTTGCGGTGATAAGAACATCATCCGCAAACAGCTGGATTTTGGCTATATTGTCTTTATCCATTTCCAAACCTTCTAGTTCTTTATTGCTTCTTATTTCATTTGCCTAGGGTTCCATGAGCAAAGTAAATAGTAGAGGAGAGAGAGGACATCCTTGTTTGGTGCCTTTTGTAATAGATATTTTATTGGAAATATATGACCCTATTTTGATATATGCATAGGTTTTTCTTCATATAAATGTTTTAGAAGATTAATAAAATTATGTGAAAAATGTAAGCATTCCAAAAGAGTAAGTAAATAGATCCAGTTAATAGAATCAAAGGCCGCATTAATATCAAGACTAATTAATGATAAGTTCCTTTTCTTCCTTTGTGAGAAGTCTACAATAGCTAGTGTTCGTTTTATATTATTAAAAGTATTTCTGTTAGTTATAAATCCTGTCTGGTCTTCATCTATTAAGTGGGGTAAGAATTTCTTCAATCTTTCTGAGAATATATTCATAAACATCTTATAATTGATATTCAGTAAAGATACTGGTCTGTATGAGGAACAGAATTTTGGGTCTTTATTTAATTTTAAAATAGGGGATATAAATGTATATTTCCAGGATGGGGCTGTAATATTATTATTTTGGGCCGAATTATATACTTGGTGTAGTAAGGAAATAGCCATTTTGGCATAATCTTATATATTTCAGGAATAAATCCATCGTTACCTGGAGCTTTGTTTAGTTTAAGCTTACTTACTTGACTTTGTATATCTGATAAAGTAATTTGTTTATCAATAACTTCTATTTGTTGTTTGTTTAGTTTATTATATATATTCTTGTTAATATAATCTCTTATGTTATCTTGTGTTTGAATTTGTTGTGTGGATTGATTAATTTCATAAAAATGACATCTAAACTCTTCTAATGTATCTTGCATACTATGTACTTCTCTTTTCTTTTTTTTGCAGAATGCAATTCTTTAATATAATTATATTTATTTAATATTTTGGTCTTATTCTTAAGGTTTGATAGATGTTTAGGATTTACAGAATAAGCAAGAAACCTATATTTTTCTAGTGTTATCTTTGTTTTATTATGTAGGATAGATCTATATTCCTCATTTAGTTTGTATATCTCATCCCTGATATTCTTTGAAGACAAGTTGTCTTTATTATTTGTGTATAGTGAGTCCAGTTTATTCTGTATTATTCGTATATCTTTATCCCATATTTTCATCTTACTATGAAACCATTTGTTTATTTGTCCATATAAATATGCTTTTAGGGCATCCCAAATAAATATATCATGTGTGTCTGATGCTGAGTTTATATTAATGAAGTTTTGTGTCTCTTCTGTTATGAATAATTGAAAATCCTTAAGTTGTGTGAGATATGCTGGAATCCTTTTAATTTGGACACTATGAGTGTTATTAATATTAAGTTCAAATATTATGGTCCGAGATTGGGCAGGATATAATTTTGCTATTGGTCAGTTTATTCATTATCTGTGTAGAAAGAAATATTCTATCAATTCTAGAATATGTTTTGTATCTATTAGAACAGAACGTGTATTGTAATGAGTTATGATCCACAAAATGATGTATGTCTTTGAGTAAGTATAAGTCTATGAAATTTATAAGTTGTTTAGCTTGTGCTGTAATTTTTCTTTTTCCTGAAGTGGTTGTATCTTTAGGGTCTAAGATACAGTTGTAGTCACCTGCCATAATGATATGTCCCTCAGATAGTGAAACTATTTGATTCAATATGTGTCTAATAGTATTAGTACCAATACCAGATAACCAATAGTTGTTTATTAATGTATATAGTTTCTTACCCATCTCAGTATAGCCAAGCAAAGCAAACCTTTATTGTCTTGGTATGTTTTGATTATTCTGGGTAATGGTAATGTTTTGCTCCACAATATTGCTACACCTCTTTTTTTTGTACACTCTGAGCTTATTATATTTGTGTATTTATTTGTATCTAGAAATTTAATAGTATCTTTTGTTAAATGGGTTTCTTGTAAGAATACTATATAAGGTTTATGAAAAGCTAGATATTTAAATTACTTCTTTTATATGGATTGTTCAAACCATTTATGTTAAGTGACATACCTTTCAACATAGTCATATTATGTAATTGTACCTGAAAGATGTGTTAGGAACATATCAATATCATATGTATAAAGTGAAAATTTCCACAAAGAATTGAATTTGTTCCTAGTAAAAATATTAAATCTCATGGCTTTAGGAAAAAAATGTATTTCTTGAGCTTTATTCTCTATATTTCCTGTAAATAAGCTACTCTGGATGTCAAAAAACACTTTTTAAAAAAATATATTACATACACTAGATAAAAACAAACACCCCAACACTCCCTGCCTGGAGTTATAACCTAAGAATCCCAATGACATCTGTCACTGAGATCAGCCCCTAAACTGTAACAACAGAGTACAAACTCCACTAATAACATACCTTATATACTTTGAGTTAGAAACATTAAGATAACCAAATTCTAATGAAATCATTAATTGTCCTAATATAGTGTTATCTGGAAGGTTTATATGTTCATAGATATCATATCTAATAAGAAACATATGTAAACTAATAGATTCAAAATATGATTTACATTCCAAAATACGGCAAATGTCTAACAGATTATTTAAAAGGACTAAGTAATTTAGCCCACTGCCTTACTATTAACATAGATAATAGAGGTTGTGTGCATAAACAACATTTCTATTAGGTTATCAGATATAATACGTTATCCAGGACATGATGTTATTGTTCAAACCATGGTTTGTTTAAATGTAATTCTATTTTGTATTAACATGTTTGTAATTCTCGTTATATCTCTTCCCTTTATTTAACTTATATACATGAACACGAGAGGGAGGAGAGAGAGAAAAGAGAGAGAGAGGAAAAAAAAAGTAAAACAAGGCTAACATGTAGTTAGGATGCCTTGTAAATAGTTATAATTAGAATGACTATTTAGAAGACGTAGGTGTAATTATAAACAGTATGTCATTTAAATAAACATTGTATCATCCCCAAATGGGATGTAGTCACTATAAACACATGTATATACAACCGCTTTCACTAGTGGCAGAATAAGATATCTATTTGCAAAGTTCTTTTTAGTATACCACTTTTGTTATTCATTTCTTTGCGATGCAAACAAACATTCTGAAATGATATGCATAACCTTACTTATGACACTTAAATATAAAGATTGCACAAATTTGTGAAGATATTAACTTTGAGTATGGTAACCATAATAATAGTATGCAGTGATACTTCAAAGAAAGATGAGGGAGAGAAAACAAATATTTTATACATATATATATATATATATATATATATATATATATATATATATACACACACACATATACACATATACATACATACATATATATATATATATATATATATATATACATACATATACATATACATACATACACACATACATACATACATACAAAAATGAATGTTACCATCAGTATTTACACTTGTAGGGTCTAAGAATAGAGCACATAGATATTTACATTTTAATACTCACACAGTTCTCTCATAACTATCTCCTCTCTCACCTCTTTTCTTTTTCCATTTTCTTCCTTTATCTGTTCTGTAATCCTTTTTTCAAGTCACAAAAGATGAAGATATTATGTTATTGTAATATGTAATCTTATCATCGACCATATAAATGATCATTTTAAGTAAATAACAGTTGATTTAAAACAAAAAAGACCGTTAAACCAAGTTACAGTCAAAATACAGTTCTGTACTTCCTGGAAATGTTCGTCGCATGGTGATGATATCATCCAGCTGCTTCACATCGTTGAGGGAGTTCAGAGAGAGAAGAGATGATTCCACAAATTGTAGAAAGTTTTCCAAATTAATAATTAGCTTGTGAGAGTACTGCACGAGGTAAGGAGAATGTTCAAAGTTGTCTCCCTTATTTTTTCGGCAGGAAACAGACGAGTTTCAGTAAAAAAAACATTTTTATACATGTGAATCAGCATATATCTGTTTCCCATACTAGAAACTGCAAAAAATAAAGTTTTCAAACAAAGCATGAAAGTAATATTGTAACTTTTCCTACTGCTCTATTTTGTCATTTAAAAGCACTATGTTTATTTTTAACTATATATATTCCCTAGAGTTTAGATTAATATATAAATAATAAGCCTTGTAATAGAAACACATATAACATCCCCCAGCTTCTCAGAGCTAATGTATGCATTGGCATTTAAACCCACAGATACTACACTACCTTCCCAACATTTACCTATCCTTTACAAATGTATATCATGTACATATTTAATAATTACATTGTGAATTCTTGTTCTACTCTGAGGGTGTAACACAGTCTATGCTCAGTGCTGACCAGTACTGTATGATTAGAAGTGAGATGGAAACTGTTATATGAATATGTTATTCTCTATGACTTAAATAAAATACAATTAGAAGAGAGAAAAAGGCTTTGAGCATGTTATGCATTGTAATTACTTTGAGTTTAGAGAGACTTATGTATGCTATGCTATATATACAGGAAATTATATGTGTGTGTATATATATATATATATATATATATATATATATATATATATATATATATATATATATATATATATATATATATATATATTAAAAAAAAAAACTTTTCATCTTTTTTTTCCTCCCCTCCATCCTTTCTTACTTTATATTTTCCAATGTATCCCTTCATTTTATCTTACAAAGAATATTAAATATTTATAACTGTATATATTATAGCTGTGTGAAATTAAAGTGTAATATACAACTAAGCAGTATCCTACACTATGAAGCAGAAACTGAGGTAATGCATTTTATATGGTATGCTTACTTATATAAAATTAATAGTTAAAGTGTTAATTATAAATATATTGATGGTATATTAAGTATGTTATATTACACCAAATTAAGTTATGAATGAAACATTATATATATGCAACATATGAAAAGCAGTGTAAATCTTACCTTGTATTTATAACATATCAAAACAGACTTGTTAATAAAAGCATAGTCCACAATAATAGTTTGTTTTATAAATAGTCTGTATTTCTGATTTATTCTTTAGTCTCTTTTGTTTTTCAGTAGATTTCCATGTAGTTTTAGGAGCCATTCTTTTAAGAGAGGGGTTAGCCCACTCCATCTCTTCTATTTTTTCCAGTAATTTGTGGTTTTTAACATATGTCACAGCAGAATCAAGATCCTCAAACAATGAAGGTCCATCAGGAAGAAACATCTTCAGCCTTGCTGGAAACAAGAGGTGAGTCTTAATCTGTACCTTTTTCAGTTCTTTAATTAGAGGTAAAAAAAAAATTCTTTTGGTAATTACCATTGTTGAATAGTCATTATCGAAGTGAATGATAGAGTCATTGCATTTTAAAGGTGATTTTGACCAGGCTGTTTTTAGAATTAAGTCTTTATCTGAAGATGATAGGAATTTTACTATGACAGATCTAGGTTGTTTCCTGTTGGTACTGTTTCCTGATGTGAGAGACCGATGTGCTCTCTCTATACCAAAAGATAAAGCCTCTGGTAACTATATAAATTTTGGCAGCCATGAGTTAAGGAAACTTGATATATTGTTGCCTTCTATATTTTCCTGAAGACCAAAAATCCTTATATTATTCCGGCATGATCTATTCTCTAGATCATCCAGTTTATGTTGTAATGAAGGATTGTGTTTAACCAAAAATTCTATGTTGTTTTCATTTACTAGCAATCTTCCATCAAAGTCTGTTAATGATTCCTCAGTACTAGTAACAAAGTCTGTTAATGATTCCTCAGTACTAGTAACAAAGTCTGTTAATGATTCCTCAATACTAGTAATTAGAATTTTTTTGCTGTTTTAAATCCTCATGAAGCATATCCAGCTGCTTGGTAGCTTTTTCTTTAAAGTTGTCTTTTTTACAGTCAATTATATCAATCTTAGTTGTGAGGTCTTGAATAGTTGTTATCAAAGTGTGTAGTTCCTTTTTTATACTGGAATCCTGGTTATTTGCCTTAGTATAACGCATGTTGAAAATCTCCCAGATGGGAAGTATTTGTTCAGATGAAGGTTTTGACTGGAAATTATAACCAATTTTGATTTATAAGTAGATATTCCTGAAGAGAATGTTGAATACTATCAAATTCTGCAAAAAATAAATCCACTTTTTCTTGATATGAAACAAATTTCCAGTGAAGATATATTTTCCTTAGTTGAGCTTGTGAAATCTGCTGCTACACCATGACCATGCTAGCCACGTCCCCCTCCCCCCCAATTGTTGCAGTCTCTTGACTTTTTACATTAAGTAACAGTGGGTCTATCAAGTTATCAAGTTTGAGTTAATAGTTTAAATCAGTGGGGAAAAGGCTGCTTATCTCTACACCATCTTTATCAGACTAATAATTATTATGGAAGCGGAGTCTTTTTTGCGGGGAGGGGCAACCAGTAACTTTAAATGGAAAATCTGGATTACCAACTTGACAAAGTCTCTCTCACACAAAGACCAGCCTTCCCCAGTGTCTTGGTGGGTGAATAGGCTTAGTTTTATATTTTTTTTAAACAAGAAACATCTTTATTAAATTATCATGTATGATATAGGCAATCTTACATTTATAGAAATGAAAATAAACCATACCAACACAATCTCAGTTGCAAACATCATACATGACAAACCATGCCGACACAACTGTAGCTGCAAACATTATACTTAACTTATAGTAAATATATCCAGTCATTGTCAGTCAATCATTACACAATTCATTCAATTCCTGCCTTCTTTTAAACCTTGTTCCTCTTGTGCATGTATTGATCCCACACTTCCTTTTTTTATATGTAATTTGCTCCTACCCCTTTCTAAAGATCTCTATTCCCGGTGTTTTATCTCTGTTACTATCTTTGCTTCTTCTAATAAAGTTGGTTTAGACTTTGACTTCCATTTTCTAGCAATTGCTTTTTGGCAGCCATCATAACTAGACCCAGCTAGGCCTTACTATGTCTAGGCAATTCCGATTCTGTATCATAACTCAAAAACATAATTTCCTTAGTTACAGCAAATTCTCACCCAACATCTCTGACAGAGCAGTCTGCAGGGAATCTTTAAAGTTTGCCAACTCATTACACTCCCAGAAAATATGTTCCTAGTTACCTCTTTCTTTCCCATCACACCTCCAACATTTGCTGTCTACTTGAGAGAAAATTCTTTGGAGTCAACTTGTGGTATTAAAATACCTATGTAAACACTTCCAAGCACAGATCCTTAATCTTCTAGACTTTGTTGCATATTTGGGAGCTATACATATGTCCCCCATTATTTCTTTGTGAATTGCTTATCCAAACTCACTTCTCAGTCCTTTGTAACCTCCTCTGATGGATTCTTATAGTAATCATGCAATATTTTATATGCTCTGCTAATTATTTGTTTCTTAACAGCAACTTCTGTTCTAGATTCTACTGAAAACTCTATCAGTGCTAGTCTTTTATTTAGGACCAGCTGTTTCATTCTGTTTGCCTACACTGTGATATCAATCCTTGATAGGGAAGGCAATCTCTGACTTGCAGTCCAAATACATTATTGGCATCTTCCCATTCTATCATCTTTCCCTCTCTAGTTATTTGCTCCCAATACCTTGGTTCCTTTGCCAGTTTTCTCCAATAAATTCCAACCCCCTCTTATCTATTGTCTGTATCCCTAATTGCAGTCAACCCTATTGGTAGAATCTAATTTGTCCATTCCCATGTTGGCTTAGTTCTTAGAATACCTTCTGCTACTTTATGAATATAATATTCTGTATGGTTATTTTTATTTTCTTTAAAGGTCTGCATCCAAAATACCACTCTCTCCTTGTTTCTTGAACCCCCCCCCCTTGTTTTATCATTATCTCTTTCCACCTTGAATTATAGTTCACTGCTTGTGCTATGTATAGGAGCCTTAACTGTGTTGCTCTGAAATATCCCTTCAAATTGGGTAATCCCAACCCACCTTGTTCTATTGGAAGAATCAGTTTATCCAACTTGACTCTTACCATCTTCCCCTCCCAGATACAATCCTTCAGCTCTTTATTTATTGCTATCCACAACTTCTCCTCTGGTTGATAAAAATATGTCTGACCTGTGTATAAGACTAAAGGGACTAAAACATTTTAACTGCTTGGATCTTACTATTGATATCCATATAACAGAGCTTCCATTTTCTCCGTTTTTATATTATCTTTTGTTTAGTCTCTTCCCACATGTTCTTAGCTGCCACATCAGAATCATTTTTAATCCATACTCCTAAATATTTAATTTTATCATGTCCACATAAGTATGGATATTGCTGAATCAATTCGTATGTGGGTACATAATTTACCACTGTTGCCTTTTTTTTGCTTTATTAATTTTGTATCCCAAAAAGATTTGAAACTGTCTCAATATGTTCCACAGCACTGTAATGTCGCTTTCTGGTTTTGTCAATTATAAAATAATGTCATATGCAAATAGAGCCAGCTTTTCTTGACTAGCATACCAATTATATCTTTGAATTTCTGAGTCCCTTATTTTCTTTGCCAGTGGTTCTAAATATGATACAAATAACAAAGGGAAGAGAGGATACCACTGTCTGGTTCCTTTGCTCAAGCAGAGATTATCAAAGAGGACCCCACCTACTTTAATTTTCGCCTTTGATCCCTCATATATCCTCCTAATCAGCCTTATCATTTTATCATGGAATGCAAATGCTTCCATTGTTTTGCTCGTAAAATCCCAGCTTACTTTGTCAAATGCTTTCTCTGCATCAATATCCACCAACAACATTGTATTACAATCTGCTTCCCTCTGGATCATCATTGCTCTGTTAATGTTGTCAGCATTTGCCTCCCCTCCACAAAACCACACTGATCCACGTCTTTCAATTCTGGCATCGGCTGTGCCTTTCTTTTAGCCATTATAGACATGAACACTTTATAATCATGGTTTAGTATTGAGATGGAGCTTATGAAGCTGGATCTGATGGATCATAGCCCCCTTTAGGTATTACAGCTACCACTGTTTTCTCCCAATGCTTAGTTTTATATCCTTGACAAAAAAGGAATTGTCAATGTTTGGTGGAGATGCTACTGCAAATCTCATAACTATGTGTTATTACTTCCATTGTTGGCAATGTGATGATTTTGTCCGATAATGTCTTATTTGGTTTTGACATACTTTTTCACCAAAAAGCAAGCTTCTTTTAATGTCATGATTCAAGTCACAATCTTCAGATATATTTCAGTTTAGGAAAATAAACTATGATTGTTTCTACTTTCCCCCATATATTTGTAATGCGTACTTCATAATCTTAGTTGTATGATACTGAGCAGGAAGCCAGCATTTGCACCCACATCTGCTTGAGTCAATACTAAATGTCTCCAGCTGATTCCTATAAATTATGGAGGACTACTTTCTAGAGTGCAGTTTATTGAGCTCTGGACCGAGTCCCTTCTGCCTGACATTCCTGCAGTTTATTTAAGCAGGAAACTATTTAGAGCTAAAATAAATATTCTTCCTCATTAAATGGCTTGGTTCAGGGTGGTCTTCCCCCAAGTTTAGTTCTCTGACTACATTTTCACTCATTTTTATTATTAATTTGACATCTGGTAATCATAGCTCAAATGCCCTTTTTTCATTCAGATTGCCCTCTCTGACATTTGCCTACAGGTCTGAATTTGAATTGCTAGGTCTGATGCATATTAACTTAAGTTTATTTGGGCCAGAAACAGAGACATAAATGTTGACCCTTTACCTAGAGTCAGTTCCCGTATGTTATATATATATATATATATATATATATATATATATATATATATATATATATATATCCTTCTCATTTACTTGCCAAGATGCTAAAGTTAATTTGTTTTACAATTATGCAGTTATATTATACATAGTTTGGTACTTACGTATTATCGCAACCACGCATTCACACCAGCACTTTAACTGTGTTATGCAAACCAGGCATTCTCGCCAGCATTCCATTCTCAATAAAATAGCGTGCTAGCGAGAATGCGTGGTTGTGAAAATACGTAAGCCACAGTCTTAAATTATCTTCCATCACATTTAATTAATTGCAGCACACCAGCAATATTTTAGCTCTAAACATGAAGCAGAAGACTTTTTTTTTTATACAGTATTATCACAACCACGCTTTATTACACTTTCTCAGTTGGCTGTTATGCAACCACACTTTGTTACGTTTTCTCATTTGGCTGTTATTACTCCCAAGAGTTTCCGCAGTTTTTTTTCAGTACCACACATTGTTAGTAACCTATTTCTTTTTTTTTTTCTTGCAAACACTCATTTTAAGCAGCATGTTATTTAGTTCATATCCAAACTGATGTGTTCATATGCAGAACATGGTCAGTGCTTGCCATAGTGGTAGCCCTATTACCTGATAGATGATATCAGTACCAAGTAAACTTGTCAAGCTAAACACAGAGACCCTCAATGAAATGCTAGACGACTTCTCCAGATATCACACTTTAGAGCATGATAGATACCGGCGAGAAAGCATGCAAAACAGTGTACTTGCAGCTGCTGCGAAAATGTGGTTGTGATAATATGTAAGTACCCATAGTTCTTTACAAGACTCTATATCATTGCATCGAAAAGTCATTTCTTCGAACGGCTTTTCAATCAAAAATGCAGTTAATAGAAATTGCTTTTGTGAGATCGCGGTACAGTGAAAATCGGAAAATTTGCCCTTTCCTCACTGTAGTGCGATCTCAGAGTTGCTATATATATTTAGCGGGGGTGACGCCCCCCACAAGAACAATTTCTATGAATGGCATTTTCAATCAAAAAGCCATTCAAAGAAATGAGTTTTCGGTGTCGTGATATAGACCCCTTTACAAAACATGCTTAAATTCAGCACTATATAAATATGAATATATTAAATAATTCTGACATACCAACTTTAGTGAAATAGGATGCTATTATATATTATAACATATTTTGGATTTGGTGGGGGCAGGGAGCTATAAAAGAATTGTTATGTTATTATCATGAACCTCTCAAATGCATTTTATTAGCTCTACTATTGACTTGCAACCTGGCACTATAAAATCTAGAATGTAATTTACATTTGCTTTAAGTATTTTGTCCTCTGCAGTATTGACAAACTAAGAACACTTACTTAGGACTGAACTCTTGCATTTATTCTTATTGTTTTGTATTTATCTGGATTCTTTTTTAATGTCTTGCCAAATAGATAATAAACTTTAACAGTTTTACTACATACTGTGTGTTTGCGTTTGTCAAGCCTTGGGACTAAAAATGATCCTTTTATCAGTCTGCCTTCCGAGTTAACAAATTTAAAATAAAAATGCACATGCAGAAACACCATACAAGCAGAATTACTGCTGACACACAAGTAAAAACAAAACATCCAGCGGGGGAGTCTGATGTTTGTCTGAAAACAGTAGAAGAGTGATTAGGGAGTTTAGCATCAAATATCGGAACCTGATATTAACTGTTGGAAGGACACCTGTTCAAGTCATTGCCAGCTACAGGACCCCCTCCCTGAATCAGGACACCCACTCCGCCTGTTTGGATCCGCTTGAGTCTATCAAGATACATCTGTATACCATGGCCTTGGGCAACTTTAACTATCCATCCATTGACTGGCTACATTATTTGTGCTCTAACTCACTTGCCCAAAGGTTCCTTGACTTTGTTAACTCTAATGCCCTGGAACTGCTGGCTGACACCCTCACAAGGGGTACCAGCATACTGGATCTGGTGCTTACCAATGAGGGACCACTGTAGCACCCCTGTTGTGAGGGTTTCTCTAGTGATATCTGGCCACAAATCAGTCTCATGTGAAGTAACTATCACACCTGACCCCCCCCCCCAAGCAGCAACTAAACTAAAAATATTCTCCAAAGCAGGCTATAACCTCTTACAGGGTGGTATAAATAGCTTTACTGCACCCCCCCCCCCTCAGATGGAACTGGCAACTATGCAGAGTTCTACAACAATGCTTTATACAAACACTTGAATAACTGCATTGACTTGGCCATACCTTACAGGACCAAATCAAGCCCCTCAAGGAAGAGCCAACCTACCTGGTGGACAACTACCATTAACAGGCTTTACAATAAGAGGAACAATTTGCTGTCTAAGAGTAACAGTAAGAGAGAGCAAGCCCTAAACTGGAAACACTCCCTCAGCTTAAACAAACAAATAAGACTTCTTGTGAAGCCCTCCAAAGCAAACTATGAATCCAGATTAGCTCTCTCAACTAAGGGCAACTATAAGGCATTCTTTAGTTAAATTCATAACCTAAAAGGAAACGCCCAAATTTGTGCCAAACTTGTAGTTAATGATACCACATATACGAGCCTGTGGACATAGCTAACCTGTTAGCTGACAGGTTCTTTGAAAACTTCACTCCTCTCTTCCTACCACATGTACCCCATGACATCCCTACAACCTGTTCTCTGCCTTGTATCTCTAAAGAGCAGGTCATAAATGTCCTCTCTCAGGCCAAAAACACAGCATCTATGGAACCTGATAACATCCCAGGTTGTGTCCTACATGGGCTCAAACAAGAATTAACAACACCACTGGGTACTCTTTTCAATCATAGTCTAAGCACTGGTTTCATCCCAGCTGAATGGAAAATGGCCACTGTTATCCCCTTGCACAAAGGTGGTGCTTCCACTGACCCAGGGAACTATAGATCAATTAGCCTGACTAGCCTTATCTGCAAGGCTATGGAGTGAATCATCATGGACCTTATCAACAAAGATATAGGTAATCTCCAAACACTTGAACCTACTCAGTTTGTATTTGTCAAAGGGAGATCATGCCTGTTAAACCTGGTGGACTTCTTCGAGACAGTCACCAAGGCCCTGGATGAAAGGAAATTTATGCATATAGCCTACCTAGACTTAAATAAGGCGTTTTACACTATCCCCTACTCAGGCATCATTGACAAACTCACCCAGCTAGATATTAACCCTTATATCATTAGATGGGTTGCTAACTGGCTCACTGATAGAACTTACATAGTCATAATAGGGGAATCCACCTCCAACAGCAGACCTGTAACCAGTGGTGTTATACAGGGATCATTCCTGGGACCTCTACTGTTTGGACTCTTTTTCTCCAAAGTACAAGCTAAAACTAAAGGTCTGTGGCTGGCAAAGTTTTCTGATGACTGCAAACTGGGAATGGTCAAAGAATCTCCAAATTATGTTAAGATCCTACAAGAG
This sequence comes from Protopterus annectens, assembly GCF_019279795.1. Classification (NCBI taxonomy): domain Eukaryota; kingdom Metazoa; phylum Chordata; order Ceratodontiformes; family Protopteridae; genus Protopterus; species Protopterus annectens. The sequence goes on along the minus strand of NC_056750.1, from coordinate 807,544,970 downwards.
GGTCTTACACAAACAAATGATTGGTGCCAAATTCATGACCTTAAACACAATGCAAAAAATGTATTATCATCCCTTTCGGTAAGTGTGATGTTCCTGCTAACTACCACATCAGTAACAATACCCTAAGTATGCACTCAGTGGTGAGAGACCTGGGCACACAGGTTGACAGCAACCTTACCTTTGATCACCATGTCTCCACAGTGGTAAGACATTCTATATTGCTCATCTCATAAGTAAGGGCACTGCATCCAGAAAAAAAGAAGTTATAATCTCTCTGTATTCTTGCCTCATCAGGCCAATAACTGAGTACAACGCCCCTTTTGGTATGTACCTTTCCAAGCACCTGCAGCAATTGGAGAGACTGCAAAGGTTCCTCACAAGGAAATTTCAAGGTCTTCAGCATCTGTCCTAAGTGGATTGTCTGAAATCATTGCCACCTTATTCTGTTTCATACAGACTACTCAGAGGTGTTCCATGCCTTGCATATAAGGCAATCTTTGACCATGCTTTATTGGAAATGCTGCATATCCGCAAGTCAAATGGTACACAGGTTACTCACTCTAAAGACCTTAACCTGGTACATGACATTAATAAAGTCTTCTGGAGGGACAGATTTGTCTCCCAGAGGTTACCACACCTTTGGAATAGACTCCCACTTCATGTCAAACAGAGCACCTCATTGGCCCTCTTCAAACGCAATCTAGACAATTGGATGGGTAACCATAAATTCACCCTGGGGGTTACACCTGTGTCCCTCTTGGACAGGGGCAGTTGGTGCTGATCGTGAAAATAAGAGTAGAACTTGTCTAGGCTTTTAAGGGCCCTAGGGCCATTAGCCTAATAATTTCCTATGATCCTATGATTCTATGAAATGAAACCTTATCAAATGTTTCTGGACTTCACAAAGATTCAGGAAAGTTAATTTTTTGCATTTTATTACTTCACTTCAAATCATATCGCTATTTTATCAATTTTAAACATTTTTTATCTGAGTTTCACTTATTTTTCTCTCTTCGATCTTCATTTGGTATCAGCCTGTTCTAGTTTAGACTAGGGGGCTGTCTTGGAGTGAGGAGCAATTATTCAAGGCCGAGTAGATTAATTGTTGCTATTTCTAAGTACTATTGGTGTGAATTTATAACTGCTTTTCATTGGTTTTCTTGTTTTTCTTTGTTGCTATATACTGCCTGAAGTGTGCTGCTGTCATAACTGTAGCTGATTAGTGGGTAGTTGTGCTACTCTAATTTTCCCCTATAGCTAGCATTACTTTTACATGAGTTTCATTCAGCAGGCACCAGGTGTGAGTGTGCTCTGGGCCTTAACAAACTGCACTGAAGTATGCATAGCCTGTATAGGCTATGGAAAATGTTTGTGAGCTAAACAGTCTGGTATGCCAGCTCTTAAATACTATCCAGGTATCTCTATCACCTCAGCATTTCTACCTCCAGCAGTCTTATTGCAAAAAGCATGTCCATAGTCCTCCCAAACAGCCCATATTGTACAAAAAGCACATTATTAAATCGTAGAATAAGTCACAGTTCTTTATGTCTAAGCATATTACCATCTAGGTTGTGTCTTTCAGCTTTTCCTGGTTAGGGGTCACCACAGCGGAACTCCGGTCCGCTAATGATTGGCAGAAGATTTTTACATGCCGAGTTGCCAGCCCTGACACACAACCTTCAACGAAGGTATGCCCATTCACTCATGTCTCCACACAGAAGACGCTCTAGCTGAGAATCGAACAGGACAACGTCTTACTGTGAGGCGACAATGCTACCACAGCACCACCACCGCAGTAAGCACATTACCATCTATAATGTTCAGAATTTGTATAATACACCAATCCAACCATAATACCATGATAGTTACCTTTCTTGCAGCCTTTGAAATGCTCAGCTAAAATGAAATGCATGTTGTGTTTTTTAATATTTCTTCAGTATTTCTTAAGTCTCATGAAGGCCATCCAAAGTAATTTAAACCACATCAGCACTGTATAACACACACTGCATTTTATGTAGTATTGAAAAACATCATATCACATAACTTAAACCTTATTTTTGTTAATCATAATAAAGTCATCCAGAACCATAAGTATGCATACTCTACAATGTCCACAAACACATTTAAAGTCAAAATTTGTCAGACTAACCACTCTGAGTTATTTCTTAAAATCCTGAATACTTATGACTTTAGAGTATGGGGGTATAACCTTTTCAGGTTAAAAAGTGCCTCCCTTTTGCATTTTGTGTTAACATAGAGCAAAATTGTATCACGACCTTATATAACTCATATTAGCATGTCTTATATTGCATTACCATATAGAATACTCCATCCATATTAAACTTATTATTACTAAAAGATGGACTCTTAATATTATAAATTATATAACTTCTGTCTATCTTACAAGTATGCCAATATAACATCTATATCATCATATTTTCTTTACTTTAAAAAAGTGGATTATATACTTGGATTCTTCCAAAATGTAATCCCAGTTGCTACAGTAAGTAAGGGTGCTAAGGAATCCAGTCTGTGGTAAGGCATAGATTAAATGTCTAGGATGATGGCTATTGCCATGTAAAAATATTTGGGCATCAGTGTCCTTTCAGTGTAATTTACTTTTAATTTGACTTTCATGTGTTCCATTTAAGCCAAGATCCAAATAATGTATTGACTGTGTATCAATGTTACTAATAAAATTTAAATTAAAATGATTATTTTCTCAGCTTTCATAAAACTCATTAAAAAGATCTTAGTTACCTTTACATATAAATATTACATCACCTGTGTATCTTATATATAACATTACATTCCATGAAAAACTGGGGTGCTAAGAAATATTCAGTTTCAAATAGAAAGATTAACAAAATAGCATATTTTATTCATTTATTTACATTTGTTAACTGGGTAGTGTCCGACTGGGTTGAAAAAACACGTTTTCAGAAGAAACCCGGGGAGAAAAGCTCCACAACAAAAAGAACATTATTAAAGTACAAGCAGTAAACTTAGTTTATGTAGTACATTTCTAACAATATGTAAATGAGCTTAACAAAAATATTATAGCAACATATAACAACAGAAATCCAATATAAACATGCATGTTTCAGGCATACAGGAATACTTTTTTTTTACAATATATATGAGGTACATAAGTCATGTAGCTTTACAAGGTAAGTCACTTCTGATAGACCAAAATTGGTCATGTAGATTTACAAGTTAGGTCATCTGAAGGAACAAAGATTAATAAAGATAAGACAGATAGTGGGATAGCCCTATGTGGGATGGGCACTATTTGGGCTAACGTGTGAGATGAGTGGGAAGAATATTAGTTGGGAGCAATACGGGGGGATAGCCAGTTATCATTTAAACAGTCTTTCAGGGTACATTTAAATGTGGACAGGTTAGGGTTTTTAGTTAACTGTTGAGGAAGGGTGTTCCAATCTTTGGCTATTTTATGGGAGTAGAGGGAGTCTCTGTGATAGTTGTGAGACTGGGTTACTTTTAGCATTAGTTTGTTGGATGACCTGAGGAGTCTACAGTTTGTGTTTGGCTGGACTAGGTTTGATAGAGCTGGGCAGTCAGTAGGGAGTCAATATGTCATAGTCAATATGAAGGGAAAATGTAAACAGCATATGAATGGACAAAGCTTACAACTACTACCATATCATGTTTTTGTTTATAAAGTTGCCCATCAAAGTTAAAAAAAAATTACTGTTGGCCACTCAATGGGTAGTACACTCACCTTTCATGCTGGAAGGACAGAAGACTGTGGGTTCTATACTCACACCAGGTGACTAGACTCATTTTTCAAATTGCTGACACTGTAGTGCAAAATTAAGGCAATGTTGTATTCCTGAGAATGCCATCCTTTAGATGAGAATTTAAAGGGAGATCCCATCTGCTTGAACTGGTGGTAGATCAGGTTGATGTAAAACACCCCACAGCACTTAACAAAAAGAGCAGGAAAAGTCCCCCAATGCTCTGACCAAATTTCCCCTTCTAGTATAAATGCCACCTTGGGTGCCCCCTGAAAAGAAGCTAGTAGCCTAGTGGGACTAACCTGGTGAACAAAAGGATAAATAAATACACAAATAAATAAATAAATTCCAATAAAAATTAACTAAGTCTCAAATATAAGCAGTAGAAGGCTAGAGCACCAGAAATAATCTGAGGCCTTGTGGTGCATGCCATTACTGATGCAAGTATATAAAACCTTGACAGTAACAATAACCCAGTAATAATCATGTCTACACTTAATACCAGCAATAATCTTAAGTAATGAAGTGCTATCCTTTATATGTGAACCCAGCTTTTTAACATATTTCAACAAACAGACATTTATTATAAATCTAATTTTTTCCATAAAACTTCGGCAGCCACTAATGATTGGGCCACCTAGTGGATTGTTAATATTCTCATGAACATTATGTGGACAACAAAAAGTAGGAAATAGAACATCTTGATTAAATAACATTTGATGCATGTGTTCACTTAAAAATACTCTAAAACCCTTAAGTAATTTCTTAAACTATTGTTTTATTGTTTTGCTCTTATATAATTATTTTTATTACTAATTTCTTAACTATAATATTGATGGATGTTATTAATAATAATATATTTACTGTTATCTGTGGGTTTAATAATCAATGCACTATTATTTTTTATTTATTTTTTACATTAGTAAAATTCAATGTCTGAGTCACTTGTGTCAGAAATGTTCCCAAAATCTGTGCAAGTTGATTCTTTATTCAAACCATTAAAAAAAAAACACTGCAAGTATATTTTACAAATACAGTTATAAAGCTCAATACACAGACATATTTCACATTGATAAATTTGGAGATACAAACTTTAAGTCCCAGCAAAAGTAAAATTTTCTATAATATTATGACCAGAAATATTTTTTGGTTCCTTTGGAGTTTATCTGTACCAGCCCAGCCCCCACTGCCCCATGTCCACTCTGGGTCTACCAGCCATCCACCTATCCTCCAGGACTTACATTGGTATTGCTGGAGCTGGTCATGGATCCTGAGAGCATCCTGGTGGCTTGACCAGCTTGGCTAGTCTTTGCTTCCATCCAAGCTTTTTTATGCCCTACCCTTTCACTTGCCCCACCTCCCCATGCTTGGACCACGCCCTCCCCCAGGGAGCACATGAATGAGTGCCCTCCCAATAAGAACAGGCATGCCCATCTCTTCCCTGGTGCCCTGTCAGCTGCCTGAACTGCCAAACTAACCCAAGTCTGGTTGCAGTCAGGGCTGTATCCCTCTACACCACCAGAGCAGCCCATGACCAGATATATTAATCAATTTTAAGTCTTTATAGAAAGAAAAACACTATTTTATCAAATCTCCACTGAATAAATCAGATGGCAAATTTGCGTCCAAAACATAATCAAAGAAATGTTCCTAGGTTGTCCATTTTGAAACTATATATGTCCGTTTTATTTAAAATCCAATGTTCTGCCTCCTTTTTTATTTACTCTGCTTTCACTTTCTGTTCCAAAATATTCTGGAACTTGATGTTTAGTTTGATGGATTTCTTTCACCACATTCAAATATGCTGGTTATTCATTTCACTCCAGTGTTCTCTTTTGTGTCCTGATGCACTAGAATGTTCACTAGTTGCTTCTGTACTGATACCATTCTTACCGCAGCTTTTTTGAAGCGAAAATGCTGCGTTATTTTTATAATCCCTAAGATCTCATTCCTCTTTCTTTCTTTTAGAATGAACTAGTTGGTCTTCATTTATTTAACAGTTTTTGATTTAGGCCATGACCTACATATCTCTGCTTGTTTCCCTTGTGTTTTAATGTGGCTGCAGTTTGTCACTATCACAAGTAATTTGAATTGTAATTTAATCTGTTGCACAATCTCAGGCTGCTTGGCCTTGTGTTTTAATGTGACTGCAGTTTGTCACTATCGCAAGTAATCTGAATTGTAATTTAATCTGTTTCACAATGGTAGGCTGCTTGCCCTTGTGTTTAATGTGACTGCAATTTGTCACTATCACAAGTAATCTGAATTGTAATTTAATCTGTTGCACAATCGCAGGCTGCTTGGCCTTGTGTTTTAATGTGACTGCAGTTTGTCACTATCACAAGTAATCTGAATTGTAATTTGATCTGCTGCACAATCGCAGGCTGCTTGTTGCCATTTCAGTTTACACTCTTGGTCAAACTCATCAGTCTTATCAAAAGGGAAGCTGGTTGTTTTAAAGGAACATAAACCTCTCAGAGTTATTCTCAAATCCAAATATTTCTACAACATTAAAATATTATAATGAAAATTTTGTTTATTAATTGGGAGCTTCTCAAAGTATTTAATGATCTCTTGTGCTTCACTTTTTATAAATGATTGTGGATTACATTTCAGACTTTTAAACATATATACTTTATGACTCCTTGCTCCTGCCTTATTTGTTCCAAAACATTCATATGCTATTCTGTTGTGATTGGGGAACGACCATTTAAAGAAATCTCATTAACAGTAACATTCTCCAAAATGTAGCCCAATACACAAGGAAAGTTTGTTGACGAAACTACAATGTATACAAATCAACAAAACAGCAACACGAGCAGGTAGCTGCATGCAACATTTAGTCAAACCATGCAGTGCTTCGGCATTTCTGCCTTCAAAGGAAGTGATGTAGCATAACACAAGAAAACATTTAAATAATAGTAATAGTAAAACCCATTCAAAGTATAAAGCAAACAATGATAATTATCCAATGACTGCATTCCAATTATGGTCCTTATTTAAACCAAAAAGTTTAGTTTTACATTGTAAAATAAAACACATTTCTTTAAGTGTGTTCTTAATATCACCATCCGTAGTGTTAATTATTTTATAATACACTACTCCAGCCTTAATTCTATTACAGTCACCTTTCCAGCAACTTAAGAAGTGCTCCACTAAAGGACAATCCAAGTTTTTTTTTTTTTTTTGTGCAGTGTTCTTTAAGTCTCAAGGAGGAGGTTCTTTTTTTTCTCTTCAAAGTAACTTAAACCACATAATAAAGTAATCCAAAACCATAAGTATACAAACGCTGTAATGCCCAAAACAAAGAATTATTTTTTCAGGTTCAGTTCCTTCAAGGTAGAGGTTCTGTGGACTTCAAGAATGATTTTATCCAGCAGCTGGAATCCTGGTGTTATGCATTATTCCAAAAGATAGAAGCCTATCTGCCATTTTGTCTTACAAGATTTTATTCACGTCAGGGGCTTATAAGACATATGCTCCATAAAAAAGTCTACAGTGAAAACCGCTGTCATTGATACTGTTTTATTACTCTTGCTATAGTCCAACTGTATACTGTATTTTTACAGTCTCATAGGTAATATATGAAATTTAGGCCTCCAAGCGTTAGGTGCATCTGTAGTTTTTTTCCTGCCTTTTAACAATAGTTATACCACTATGGTCCTCTGTTATTGTGTGGAAATTGTATTGTCCATTCACCCTTTAGACAGTATTGACCTCACCATGTTTGTAGGAGGATGGGGATACTGAAGAGGCATTAAGGGGTGTATTACTGGAATTATTTCATTAAATAAATGCCATCATGACAGTTGAAGTTACTGTGGAAGTGCTCAGTGTATATTGATTTAACTGTAGTAAGCTGCTTGTTACAATTGTAGCAAACAGTTTGCTACAGCAGAAGAGCATTTTTTGCTTCTCAGTTGAGGATAGACACCAGTTTAAAGAACTGACCAGGGCCACATATGACCTACCTATGTTGCTGTCCTCCCTATTTAAATGAGATGCACAGCGAATATTCTTTTAATCACAGATCTTTTGGAGGGAATTGTTCTCCACTGACCCGTTATAGGGAAAAAGTATGTAAATGTCAAGTTCATCCATAAAAGAATCAGCTATTCTAACTATCTTGGTGTGTGGTGTTAACTTGGCCTTTATAATGAATGCGTGGTCAGATTCCAGCTTTGACTCTCAATTATTGACAACCACTGCATTGGTTCTCTTTGTTATGCAGTGCCCTCTTGGAGGGGAAGATCACTCATTGTTATAAATCCCACACACAGACTGAGCCAGGTTCCCATTTAAATATAGGCTTGCAGTAGTAAAAATTAATATTTCTTCCAATTTATCATCCATCAGGTGATGTAAGGGGCTTTATTTTGTAACTTAGAGAACTTTAATTCTGATCCCTGTTTATACTAAGTCAGAGGATATGTTTCAACATTATCCCCCCCCCCATTCTTCAGTACAGCAACTCCAAAGGTAGTACTTGGAGGTATATAGTTGTTGGGGTGCAGCCCACACCCAAATGGAAACTTAAAGTGTGCTTGACACTCTGCATAAATAGTCTAGAAGCACAACATCAAATCTCACCATTTGCTGTTTAAATATTGAAATTAAAGTTTGTTTTTGCCTTTGCTAACCTTGCAACATAGGATTTCCCATTTGTAATAGGTAGCAAGTCTGAGGATATGTCTGCAGTTTACTGATTTTCCTTGTTGAGTCAATGTAAAAAAAATAGATTGCTTTGAGTGATTCTGTCATCCAGGTTGTTGACAAATCCATGACTTTGATGTAGAACTTCCTGTAAGTTATGAGGCATCTAGATGGATCTAATGTTTGTTAAGTGTGGTCAGTTCAGAGTTAGGAGAGACCAGCCTTTTGATCAATCAACTGGATTCTGTCTCAGAGTAGCTTCCCCCACTAGCTCTCCTGATCCAGTGGTGGCCAACTGTAAGAGTTTATGAAATATAACAGATAAAGACTTAGTTCTCTTACTTTATCAGTTCCTTGAGGATAGCAGTAATCTGATACATGGTATCTATCTGTAACATAGAGATCTGTGACTAGGTCTCTGAATATGTCAAAATTATTATGTGTTCAAGACATGGAGACTAGGAAATTTAACTTTAACACAGAGAAAAGTGAAGACTGAGAGGTCATTCTTGACATCCATGTTGAAAATGCATAAAAAGAATTATGATTTGAGAGGCATGCCCAAAGGCAGGTAATGGCTAGGACTATGATAGTGAGGATCGGAACTTTGAATGTTGGCAGTATGACTGGTATAGGGAGAGAGCTAGCTGATATGATGAACCGAAGAACGGTTGGTATATTGTGTGTGCAAGACACCAGATGGAAGGGGAGCAAGGCTAGGTGTATCGGATGCGGTTTGAAATTGTTTTTATCATGGTGTGGATGGGAGGAGAAATAGCGTAGGCATTATCCTGAAGGAACAGTATGCTAAGAGTGTTTTGGAGGTGAAAAGAATGTCAGATAGAGTGATGTTTATGAAGCTGGAAATTGATGGTGTAATGATGAATGTTGTTAGTGCATATGCTCCACAAGTTGGGTGTGCGATGGATGATAAAGAAAATTTTTGGAGTGAGTTAGATAAAGTGGTGATGACTGTACCCAAGGGTGAGAGACTGGTGATTGGAGCAGATTTCAATGGGAATGCTGGTGAAGGGAACAGAGGGGATGAGGAAGTGATGGGTAGGTATGGTGTTAAGCAAAGGAATGCAGAAGGTCAGATGGTAGTGAATTTTGCGAAAAGGATGGACATGGTTGTGACGAATACGTATTTTAACAAGAGGGAGGAGCATAGGGTGACATACAAGAGTGGAGGAAGATGCACACAGGTGGATTATATCTTATGTAGAAGGGCAAATCTGAAGGAGATTGCAGACTGTAAAGTGGTGGCAGGGGAAAGTGTAGTTAGGCAGCATAGGATGGTGGTTTGTAGGATGACATTGGTGATCAAGAAGAGGAGGATGAGTGTGAGGGCAGCACCAAGGATCAAATGGTGGAAATTGAAAAAGGGTAATTGTGAGGTGATGTTCAGGGAAGAGTTAAGACAGGCACTGGGTGGCAATGAAGAGCTACCGAATAGCTGGGTAACTACAGCAGATCTAGTAAGAGAGATGGCTAGAAAGGTGCTTGGTGTGACATCTGGAAAGAGGAAGGAGGACAAGGAGACCTGGTGGTGGAATGAAGAAGTACAGGAGAGTATACAGAGAAAGAGGTTGGCAAAGAAGTGGGATTGTCAAAGAGATGAAGAAAGTAGACAAGAGTATAAGGAGATGAGGTGCATGGCAAAGAGAGAGGTGGCGAAGGCTAAGGATAAGGCATATGAAGAGTTGTATAAAAGGTTGGACATTAAGGAGGGAGAAAAGGACCTGTACCGATTGGCTAGACAGAGGGACCAAGCTAGTAAAGATGTGCAGCAGGTAAGGGTGATGAAGGACAATGAGGGAAACGTACTCACAAGCAAGGAGAGTGTGTTGAGCAGATGGAAAGAGTACTTTGAGGGGTTGATGAATGAAGAGAATGAGAGGGAGAGAAGGTTGGATGATGTGTGGATAGTGAATCATGAAGTGCAGTGGATTAGCAAGGAGAAAGTAAGGATAGCTATGAAGAGGATGAAGAAGAGGATGAAGAACGGAAAGGCTGGTGGTCCAGATGACATACCTGTGGAAGCATGGAGGAGTTTAGGTGAAATGGCAGTGGAGTTTTTAACTAGATTGTTTAATGAAATCTTGGAAAGTGAGAGGATGCCTGAGGAATGGAGAAAAAGTGTTTTGGTACCAATTTTTAAGAATAAGGGGGATGTGCAGAGCTGTAGTAACTACAGAGGGATTAAACTGATCAGTCACAGCATGAAGTTATAGGAAAGAGTAGTGGAAGCAAGGTTAAGAAGGGAGGTGATTAATAATGATCAGCAGTATGGTTTTATGCCAGGAAAGAGCACTAGAGATGCAATGTTTGCTCTGAGAGTGTTGATGGAGAAGTACACAGAAGGTCAGAAGGAGTTGCATTGTGTCTTTGTGGATTTAGAGAAAGCATATGACAGGGTGCCTAGAGAGGAGTTGTGGTATTGTATGAGGAAGTCGGGAGTGTCAGAGAAGTATGTAAGAGTGGTACAGGATATGTACGAGGGTAGTGTGACAGCGGTGAGGTCTGCAGTGGGAATGACAGATGCGTTTAAGGTGGAGGTGGGATTACATCAAGGATCAGCTCTGAGCCCTTTCTTATTTGCAATGGTGATGGACAGGTTGACAGATGAGATCAAACAGGAGTCCCCGTGGACTATGATGTTTGCAGATAACATTGTGATCTGTAGTGAGAGTAGGGAACAGGTGGAGGAGACCCTGGAGAGGTGGAGATATGCACTAGAGAGAAGAGGAATGTAGGTCAGCAGGACTAAGACAGAATATATGTGTGTGAATGAGAGGGAGGATAGAGGAATGGTGAGGATGCAGGGAGTAGAGGTGGCAAAGGTGAATGAGTTTAAGTACTTGGGATCAACAGTTCAGAGTAATTGTGAGTGTGGAAGAGAGGTGAAGAAGAGAGTAAAGGCAGGGTGGAGTGGGTGGAGAAGAGTGTCAGGAGTGATTTGTGACAGACGAGTACCAGTAAGAGTTAAAGGGGAGGTCTACAAGAGGGTAGTGAGACCAGCTATGTTATATGGGTTGGAGACAGTGGCATTGACAAAAATGCAGGAGTCAGAGCTTGACGTGGCAGAGTTGAAGATGTTAAGATTTGCACTGGGTGTGATGAGGATGGACAGGATTAGGAATAAGTATATTAGAGGGTCAGCCCAGGTTGGAAGGTTTGCAGACAAAGCCAGAGAGGCAAGATCACATTGGTTTGGACATGTGCTTTGGAGGGATGCAGAGTATATTGGGAGAAAGCTGCTAAGGATGAAGCTGCCAGGTAACAGGAAAAGAGGAAGGCCTAAGATAAGGTTTATGGATGTGGTGAGAGAGGACATGCAGGTGGTTGGTGTGACAGAGCAAGATGCAGAGGACAGGAAGAAATGGAAACAGCTGATCTGCTGTGGTGACCCCTAATGGGTGCAGCTGAAAGAAGAAGAAGAATCATAACTTTTTGTATTGCATGAAGCCTTATCTCTATGTACTACCAGTTACAGAAAGAAAGTGTTGAAGTTACAAGTTTGAAAACCACAAAATACTTAGTATTGCCACAAAACATTAGGCAGAAGTGAAATGTCCATCTGAGAAACAAATGGCTTTAAAAGCTTTGATCTACTACACTTTCATTCTTGTTGTGTGTGTGTGTGTGTGTGTGTGTGTGTGTGTGTGTGTGTGTGTGTGTGTGTGTGTGTGTGTGTGTGTGTATGTGTGACAGAGAGGTGTTGAACCACTTTTAAAATTGTTTAGCTTCTTGCTGCGGTTCTGCTCTGGCTGGCACGTTTATGCTCCACTATGAGACTGGAACATAAACTGTGCTGATAGCTGCTTAAGAACATTTTATTAACCACCTTTCCTATGTTACAGTGGCGCTATACAAAGTGGGTTTATTTTGCCTGAATTCAGAGCAGAATCATAGTGCTGCGTGCATTACAAGGGTATTATGCATGCTCTATATAAGTCAGCCCCAGTACCTCTATACCTAGTTTCAGTGGGCTTGCAGGAGCCCTGATTTGATCATATGCTCTATTCTTCCAAGGTGCAGTTCATCTAGAGGACAAACTTAGGCTTCATGACTGCCACATGTCTTATTGTACAGAAGTCTCCAATAAGAAGTCACTATTTTTACCAGAGACATTTTCTCAGTATTCAGTTGACATTGAAAGCACCTCCAGTCAGTGGCCGTGAAGTCCAACATGTCTTATCCAATGAAAAATATTTTCACTTTCTGACAGCAAAGCTCTCACTTCTTTCAGAACTAAGATTGGTCTAATCAAATGGAGAAGTCTATAAGGTGCTACTATTGGGCAAAGTGAAGAGTTCAGGTCTGAATCCCTGACTTTGCCTAGTTTTAGTCTTATACTTGTGTAAGGTTTTTTTGGTATACTTTGTATGCTGTATTATTTGTATGCTGTTTAATTATTTGAAAGCCCTTCCCATTTTTCTACTATTACTAAACCCTTTCTCTTTTAAATTCTGGTCTTTCTAAATCCCACATGCTCCTTGGTAAAAGTGATTTATTTTATTTCAGTAAGAAAGGCATGCAAAACAAGTAAAAGTACCTACTGCCTTTCCCGATTGTTTCTGTAGACTTGCACATCTGTGAAATCAAGGCCAACCCACTCCGTTCGCCCTCACTGTGCTGGCTAACTTCGCTCCCCTACCCTACCCCCATTCCCACCCACCCTATCCTTCATTAGCTTTATACCTATCCTGACCACCCTTACGTACTAATTAGTAAATAAAAGTCTGTAAGATCACCACACAATCAGTCAACCAGCACATTCTAAAGTATACTCCCCACTTATTTCCTTACTAGTGCAACAACTAATCACATAGCTTTTACTGTTCATCTTTCCCTACAATGGTAATAATCACATCTAAAGCAAAATGCAAGCATCTGTAAAACTACCTCTAATTTTCATTCTTCTTAGCACACTCCTCCTCACACTGACCAAACTCACCTCCCCTCATAACATAAAAGAAGACTTAAACCATCCCTTCAAACTAAAAACTCCCACTCTTCCCACAACAACACACCACAACAAAGTTAATTATTCTGATATCTCAACATCACTATTAATTTGTGACCATACACATACCATTAAACTAAAATTTATCTTCATTGTTAACAACAAAACAAAAACTTTTACTTTCAACCTTCCAAAATTCTGTCTCAAAACGTACTACCCAACCCTCATAATATGTCACTCACTGTTATCTCAAAGTGGTGATAGTCACCCCAACCCTGGCCCTTCTCACTGTTATCTTTTAACATAAGACCCACCACAACCTCAAGTACACCATGTCCACTAGAAACCTATTTTTGACAATAGATATATGTAGCATTTGCAAAACACTCACAGAATTTCATACCTGGCTAGAGCAATACTCCCCAGACATTTTATTTATTTTTATTTTACATTTGTTGACCGGGCTAGTCTAACTGGATACATGTCCATTTTCAGTAGAGGCCCAGGGAGAAAAGCTCCAAACTTTAAACTAAATGTACAGAAAAAAGGGCAATAAGACGGCTTAAACTAAGTGGCTTAATGGTTAAGGTATTTGCCTTACAAACACAAGGTGCAGGATTTGAGCCTCATAAGGGATAATTGGCTAGGCTTAAAATGGCTCACAAGGGCAGTTAGCTTAGTACTAAACTATGAACCTATGAACCTATGAACTATAAATTATGCTAATACATTAATGCTATGGGCTATCATAGTAAAAAAAAGCTAACATCAAAGCAGTAAAGGTACATAACATTTAAGATAATGCAATATTTACAGTTGGCTAACATAGTAGAATGTAGTATTAAGAGAAGAAAAAGTTGTATGAAGGTTAGGGCATATAATAGTTTTAGAAGCTCAACAGAGGTGTATAGGTCAATATATGATTTGCAAAAAAGTATGGAGGAGATGGAAGATTCCTTATTATACCTGTTCAGAAAAGACATAATTAGGATACATACAAGTAGATACATCATAGCCATCATCAAGACATGACTCCAGCCACATATATCAAACATAGAAATACTCCCAACAGGTTACAATATACTAAGAAGAGACAGGCTTCTAAAGAAAGGTGGTGGGGTAGCACTAGTCTATCACAACTCATTTACACGTTTCCCAAAAACCATACCATCCTTTAACAATCTGGAAACAGTCATAGCAGTACTAAATATAAATGACAATAAATAGATTTGCATTGCTTCCATATTATATTATACCGGGCAAAATATCTCCACCCTTGAAGATTTCCTCTTCTGGACAACACACAATATATCCTCCAAAGCTATAATATTAGGGGATACAAACATAAATTGGCAAAACCTAGAATTAAACTTCCCAACAAATAGCATTAATCTCTACAAATACATGCAACTTATCACATGTCCCACCAGAGTACAAAATAAATAACCTGAAACAGCTCTCGACTAAATCCTTGTATCATATCCACACAAATTCACTAACTCAGGCTCCGTCCCCTATTCCCTGAGTGATCATCTACCTGCTTTCACATATAGAACTCAAACTCAGGTACCAAAACCCCATATCTACAAAACAACCAGAAACCTCACTAAATTCAACCCATCAACATTTAACACCATTTTAAAAGCCCATAACTTGAGTCCTCTACATTCTCTAAAACTAAATGAAGCTGTTAAGTATTTTAACAAAATCTTTCTAGATACCCATAACTCTCTTGCCCCTACATGAACAAAAAAAAAATAAAAATTAGCCATTCTCCATGGTTAACTAAACTTACAAAAATACTACTTTTAGCTAGTGATAGAGCCTGGAAAATCTGGCGCAGTAACAATGCACCAACAAATGAATCTAACTGTAAACAACTCAGAAACGAAGCCAAAAAAAATAGTCATCAATGACAAAAAAAAATATTCTCAAAACAACTAACCACCCATAAAAACAACCCCAAGAATTTTTGGAAATCTGTATCCTCTCTCCTCAGTCCTGGATCCACTCAAAAACCATCTTGTCTTTAAACTCATTCCTGAACCCTCTACAAACTCAAATCTACACACCACCAATAATACAAACATCAGGCAAGCAACCAAATACACTTCTTCCAATCATCCTGCATTCCATAAAACTACCACTAAAGCAATACCAGAAACCCATAATTTATCACTAAAACCTGTTCCCACCTCTCTAATTCTTTAATTCTAAAATGTTTAAAAAAAACTGAAACCCTGTTCCCTATCTGCTGACTACCTCCCCCCAGAATACTTGAAAATTGCTGCTGATGCAATAGCATACCCCATCAGTATTCTAATAAACCAATCCATCTCTGAATTAACCATCCCACTAACCTGGAAAAATTCCATTATAACTCCATTCCATGTTTGTCTTTTCGGCTTTTCCCGGTTAGGGGTCACCACAGCGGAACTCCGGTCTGCTTATGATTGGCAGTCGATTTTTATGGTGTCGAGTTGCCAGCCCAATGCCCAACCTTCAGTGAAGGCACGCCCATTCACGCATGTCTTTCGGAGGCCACTCGACCACGGGGAAGACATGCAGACTCCACAGAGAAGGCACTCCAGCCAGGAATCGAACAGGAAAACCTCTTGCTGTGGAGCAACAATGCTACTGCTGTACCACCACGGCCTCACCCCACTCTAGTCTTTCTCCTCTCCAAAATATTAGAAACGTGTATACATAGTTAACTACTCAACCACCTCATAGACAACATCCTCCTAGCCCCAACACAACATATTTTTTGCCAATTCCATAGCAACATGGGTCAATATTACAAGATTGAATGTTTAGGTGATCGAACACCTAAACATCGAACTTGTAATATTGAAAGTAAAAAATGGTGAACAGATGATTTAACTCAGGGAAAGATTTCTCTTGGCTTTTTGCCGGATTTTGCCATTTTGTCTACTGTAGAGCAATCTCGGATTTGATATATTTAGTTAGGAGGGTGTGGGGGGCTAAGCCGGCCACTTAGTTTGGGTGTAAAGTTATTTTTTTATTTTCGTGGCCAACAGACGTCTTTCCCTGTGACGTTCAACATTTTTAGGTTTGCTATTACAAGTTCGATGTTTAGGTGTTGGATAACCTAAGCATTCGATCTTGTAATATAGATGCAGCACCACCACTGCCCTTCTCTTCTTCATAGACACCATGAGCAAGGCTGTAGGTGCAGGTCTAATAACGCCAGTAGGCCTGTTGGACTTATCCAAGGCATTCGGCACAATGTCACATACCAAACTAATTCAACAATTGTCAGAAATAGAGTGCTCCCTACATACGCTGTCCTGTTTTGCTAACTACTTGCACAACAGACAACAATCAGTGAAATGACACAGCAAACAATCCACCTATCTACTAAATAAAATAGGAGTACCCCAAGGGTCCATCCTTGGACCCCTGCTGTTTAATATTTCCATAAACAATTGACATCTAATGTCCCTTCAGACCCCACTCTTCCAATATGCAGACAACTCCACAGTCATATCCTCCTTCAACAACTTTCAAGACCTCCTAAAAATAACCGTAAAAGCATTTGAAACCATAGAAACCTGGCTTAATGACTCTCTTACTTCTAAATGGTAGAAAAACTAAACTACATATTTTCTGCGTCAAACCCAACCCCAGAAGAATTTAAAATTTACTCCCAAGATAAAATGGAAATTCAGGTTCTTCATTCTGCAAAACTGCTTGGTATAACAATAGACAATAAACTCTCCTATGAGCAGCACATTCTTAACACTATAAAACAAACTCACTTTAAACTAGGTAAACTCTACAGGCATCAAAAGTACATGGATGGACCCACAGAAATCAAGTTGGCCAAGTCTTTACTACTTCCCTCCCTCTTTTACAGTACTCCCATCTTCAAAACCTTCACACCTCCCTCTTCAGTAAACTAAAATGCTGTTACTACAAAATTGCAAAATTTGCCTCCAGTTTGCAACACCAGACCCATCATTGCCAAGCTATCAAAATGCTTAATTGGTATGAATTCTCCCAAT